>NC_071338.1:21045000-21047500 GCF_027744825.2 Synchiropus splendidus | reverse complement strand
ATCCTGGGAAAGCGCGTTTGAAAAACAAAGCGCAAAAGTGGAGGGGAGCCAGAGCAAAGTAATTTTACGGGGCAGTCCACTGAGGCAAAAGCTTACAGCACCTGGTATTCCCAGGCGGTCTCCCATCCAAGTACTAACCAGGCCCGACCCTGCTTGGCTTCCGAGATCAGACGAGATCGGGCATGTTCAGGGTGGTATGGCCGTAAGCGAAAGCTGCTGCCCAACTATGGCCTCTTATAGCTGACCCACAAGGGGCCGGGTACCCCGACAACATTCCAGAGGAAATTAACCAGCTGGCAATTGTCAGAGTGGGACGCTGACTCTCCACGCCGCCGTCAGTTCTACTTTGGCCGACCTCTCCTCCACGTGGCTCTCGAGCGGAGTAAGAAGACGCATTATGTGCTCAGAGCAAAGCGAAAGCATCCTGGGAAAGCGTGTTTGAAAAACAAAGCGCAAAAGTGGTGGGGAGCCAGAGCAAAGTAATTTTACGGGGCAGTCCACTGAGGCAAAAGCTTACAGCACCTGGTATTCCCAGGCGGTCTCCCATCCAAGTACTAACCAGGCCCGACCCTGCTTGGCTTCCGAGATCAGACGAGATCGGGCATGTTCAGGGTGGTATGGCCGTAAGCGAAAGCTGCTGCCCAACTATGGCCTCTTATAGCTGACCCACAAGGGGCCGGGTACCCGACAACATTCCAGAGGAAATTAACCAGCTGGCAATTGTCAGAGTGGGACGCTGACTCTCCACGCCGCCGTCATTTCTACTTTGGCCGACCTCTCCTCCACGTGGCTTTCGAGCGGAGTAAGAAGACGCATTATGTGCTCAGAGCAAAGCGAAAGCATCCTGGGAAAGCGCGTTTGAAAAACAAAGCGCAAAAGTGGAGGGGAGCCAGAGCAAAGTAATTTTACGGGGCAGTCCACTGAGGCAAAAGCTTACAGCACCTGGTATTCCCAGGCGGTCTCCCATCCAAGTACTAACCAGGCCCGACCCTGCTTGGCTTCCGAGATCAGACGAGATCGGGCATGTTCAGGGTGGTATGGCCGTAAGCGAAAGCTGCTGCCCAACTTTGGCCTCTTATAGCTGACCCACAAGGGGCCGGGTACCCCGACAACATTCCAGAGGAAATTAACCAGCTGGCAATTGTCAGAGTGGGACGCTGACTCTCCACGCCGCCGTCAGTTCTACTTTGGCCGACCTCTCCTCCACGTGGCTCTCGAGCGGAGTAAGAAGACGCATTATGTGCTCAGAGCAAAGCGAAAGCATCCTGGGAAAGCGCGTTTGAAAAACAAAGCGCAAAAGTGGAGGGGAGCCAGAGCAAAGTAATTTTACGGGGCAGTCCACTGAGGCAAAAGCTTACAGCACCTGGTATTCCCAGGCGGTCTCCCATCCAAGTACTAACCAGGCCCGACCCTGCTTGGCTTCCGAGATCAGACGAGATCGGGCATGTTCAGGGTGGTATGGCCGTAAGCGAAAACTGCTGCCCAACTTTGGCCTCTTAGAGCTGACCCACAAGGGGCCGGGTACCCCGACAACATTCCAGAGGAAATTAACCAGCTGGCAATTGTCAGAGTGGGACGCTGACTCTCCACGCCGCCGTCAGTTCTACTTTGGCCGACCTCTCCTCCACGTGGCTCTCGAGCGGAGTAAGAAGACGCATTATGTGCTCAGAGCAAAGCGAAAGCATCCTGGGAAAGCGCGTTTGAAAAACAAAGCGCAAAAGTGGAGGGGAGCCAGAGCAAAGTAATTTTACGGGGCAGTCCACTGAGGCAAAAGCTTACAGCACCTGGTATTCCCAGGCGGTCTCCCATCCAAGTACTAACCAGGCCCGACCCTGCTTGGCTTCCGAGATCAGACGAGATCGGGCATGTTCAGGGTGGTATGGCCGTAAGCGAAAGCTGCTGCCCAACTATGGCCTCTTATAGCTGACCCACAAGGGGCCGGGTACCCCGACAACATTCCAGAGGAAATTAACCAGCTGGCAATTGTCAGAGTGGGACGCTGACTCTCCACGCCGCCGTCATTTCTACTTTGGCCGACCTCTCCTCCACGTGGCTCTCGAGCGGAGTAAGAAGACGCATTATGTGCTCAGAGCAAAGCGAAAGCATCCTGGGAAAGCACGTTTGAAAAACAAAGCGCAAAAGTGGAGGGGAGCCAGAGCAAAGTAATTTTACGGGGCAGTCCACTGAGGCAAAAGCTTACAGCACCTGGTATTCCCAGGCGGTCTCCCATCCAAGTACTAACCAGGCCCGACCCTGCTTGGCTTCCGAGATCAGACGAGATCGGGCATGTTCAGGGTGGTATGGCCGTAAGCGAAAGCTGCTGCCCAACTTTGGCCTCTTATAGCTGACCCACAAGGGGCCGGGTACCCCGACAACATTCCAGAGGAAATTAACCAGCTGGCAATTGTCAGAGTGGGACGCTGACTCTCCACGCCGCCGTCAGTTCTACTTTGGCCGACCTCTCCTCCACGTGGCTCTCGAGCGGAGTAAGAAGACGCAT
>NC_071338.1:21035000-21037500 GCF_027744825.2 Synchiropus splendidus | reverse complement strand
ACTCTCCACGCCGCCGTCAGTTCTACTTTGGCCGACCTCTCCTCCACGTGGCTCTCGAGCGGAGTAAGAAGACGCATTATGTGCTCAGAGCAAAGCGAAAGCATCCTGGGAAAGCGCGTTTGAAAAACAAAGCGCAAAAGTGGAGGGGAGCCAGAGCAAAGTAATTTTACGGGGCAGTCCACTGAGGCAAAAGCTTACAGCACCTGGTATTCCCAGGCGGTCTCCCATCCAAGTACTAACCAGGCCCGACCCTGCTTGGCTTCCGAGATCAGACGAGATCGGGCATGTTCAGGGTGGTATGGCCGTAAGCGAAAACTGCTGCCCAACTTTGGCCTCTTAGAGCTGACCCACAAGGGGCCGGGTACCCCGACAACATTCCAGAGGAAATTAACCAGCTGGCAATTGTCAGAGTGGGACGCTGACTCTCCACGCCGCCGTCAGTTCTACTTTGGCCGACCTCTCCTCCACGTGGCTCTCGAGCGGAGTAAGAAGACGCATTATGTGCTCAGAGCAAAGCGAAAGCATCCTGGGAAAGCGCGTTTGAAAAACAAAGCGCAAAAGTGGAGGGGAGCCAGAGCAAAGTAATTTTACGGGGCAGTCCACTGAGGCAAAAGCTTACAGCACCTGGTATTCCCAGGCGGTCTCCCATCCAAGTACTAACCAGGCCCGACCCTGCTTGGCTTCCGAGATCAGACGAGATCGGGCATGTTCAGGGTGGTATGGCCGTAAGCGAAAGCTGCTGCCCAACTATGGCCTCTTATAGCTGACCCACAAGGGGCCGGGTACCCCGACAACATTCCAGAGGAAATTAACCAGCTGGCAATTGTCAGAGTGGGACGCTGACTCTCCACGCCGCCGTCATTTCTACTTTGGCCGACCTCTCCTCCACGTGGCTCTCGAGCGGAGTAAGAAGACGCATTATGTGCTCAGAGCAAAGCGAAAGCATCCTGGGAAAGCACGTTTGAAAAACAAAGCGCAAAAGTGGAGGGGAGCCAGAGCAAAGTAATTTTACGGGGCAGTCCACTGAGGCAAAAGCTTACAGCACCTGGTATTCCCAGGCGGTCTCCCATCCAAGTACTAACCAGGCCCGACCCTGCTTGGCTTCCGAGATCAGACGAGATCGGGCATGTTCAGGGTGGTATGGCCGTAAGCGAAAGCTGCTGCCCAACTTTGGCCTCTTATAGCTGACCCACAAGGGGCCGGGTACCCCGACAACATTCCAGAGGAAATTAACCAGCTGGCAATTGTCAGAGTGGGACGCTGACTCTCCACGCCGCCGTCAGTTCTACTTTGGCCGACCTCTCCTCCACGTGGCTCTCGAGCGGAGTAAGAAGACGCATTATGTGCTCAGAGCAAAGCGAAAGCATCCTGGGAAAGCGCGTTTGAAAAACAAAGCGCAAAAGTGGAGGGGAGCCAGAGCAAAGTAATTTTACGGGGCAGTCCACTGAGGCAAAAGCTTACAGCACCTGGTATTCCCAGGCGGTCTCCCATCCAAGTACTAACCAGGCCCGACCCTGCTTGGCTTCCGAGATCAGACGAGATCGGGCATGTTCAGGGTGGTATGGCCGTAAGCGAAAGCTGCTGCCCAACTTTGGCCTCTTATAGCTGACCCACAAGGGGCCGGGTACCCCGACAACATTCCAGAGGAAATTAACCAGCTGGCAATTGTCAGAGTGGGACGCTGACTCTCCACGCCGCCGTCAGTTCTACTTTGGCCGACCTCTCCTCCACGTGGCTCTCGAGCGGAGTAAGAAGACGCATTATGTGCTCAGAGCAAAGCGAAAGCATCCTGGGAAAGCGCGTTTGAAAAACAAAGCGCAAAAGTGGAGGGGAGCCAGAGCAAAGTAATTTTACGGGGCAGTCCACTGAGGCAAAAGCTTACAGCACCTGGTATTCCCAGGCGGTCTCCCATCCAAGTACTAACCAGGCCCGACCCTGCTTGGCTTCCGAGATCAGACGAGATCGGGCATGTTCAGGGTGGTATGGCCGTAAGCGAAAGCTGCTGCCCAACTTTGGCCTCTTATAGCTGACCCACAAGGGGCCGGGTACCCCGACAACATTCCAGAGGAAATTAACCAGCTGGCAATTGTCAGAGTGGGACGCTGACTCTCCACGCCGCCGTCAGTTCTACTTTGGCCGACCTCTCCTCCACGTGGCTCTCGAGCGGAGTAAGAAGACGCATTATGTGCTCAGAGCAAAGCGAAAGCATCCTGGGAAAGCGCGTTTGAAAAACAAAGCGCAAAAGTGGAGGGGAGCCAGAGCAAAGTAATTTTACGGGGCAGTCCACTGAGGCAAAAGCTTACAGCACCTGGTATTCCCAGGCGGTCTCCCATCCAAGTACTAACCAGGCCCGACCCTGCTTGGCTTCCGAGATCAGACGAGATCGGGCATGTTCAGGGTGGTATGGCCGTAAGCGAAAGCTGCTGCCCAACTTTGGCCTCTTATAGCTGACCCACAAGGGGCCGGGTACCCCGACAACATTCCAGAGGAAATTAACCAG
>NC_071338.1:19072500-19185000 GCF_027744825.2 Synchiropus splendidus | reverse complement strand
CATCACCAAATATTCACATTTGTTTTAAATACAGTTCACCACAACGATAACTACACTTTTCCACCTTTTTTTCATGTTGAACAGTGAATGCTGCAAATACCAAAGGCCATGTTTTCAAGTAGAGAAGAGTCAAGGCAATAGCTTCATTCTGAAATAGCTTGAGGATCATTCTACAATACTCACACAAAGAAAAAAAATGATTGGTTCCTGGCAGCTTCCTGTTTTCAGTCCCGTTTGCCATCATCTATGGCTTCATATCAATTGACACGGTGTAACATGTGAGATGCCATCACTGTTGACAACAAGCTCAGTAGTGGTGACTTCCCGGGATGCTCTGCGGCCCACTCACAGTCGTTGATCTCTAATAAAGGGATTTTCACAGGCAAACAAGTGTCATAATGCCAAGCCTCGTCGCATCAGGCCAGCGAAACTATCCACGTTTAATGGATTTTAAAGTGCTAAATGTGCCGACTTTGTCCATATTCACTCTCTTCATCTTCTTCTTCCCACTCCTCTTCTGTTCCTGGAGCGCTGAGCTAAACAGCGGTGGAGGCGAAGCCATGTTTGAGCGATCAACCTCTGTGATCGGTTGACTGGACTGCAAAGCATCATGGGAATTGTGTAGGTTCAAGTCACTGAGATGAGCATTTACTTGAGTGAGATGGTTTACGCCATGTAACATTGAAATCACCAAACTAGATGACTGAGCAGGAGTGTTGTTGAAATTGGCAACAAGTATATATATATGAGGCTTCGTTACTCAACCTATTCTAAAAATACAAAATACATTAAAAATACATTTTAGTTTCTCTCCTATATCCACGCTAAATTTTTACATGTATTTCAAAGTCTGATCTTCGCCGGATGAATGAGATAATTTTCTGCCATTCTGTATCATATAATCCATGACTCAAAAGCTTCAAGCCATCTCAGCTTGCTGTAGATACACATAACTTTATTTTAACTGACTCTTTCTTTTATCTAGATGCTAGGATTAAATACAATAAACAAAACTGCTTTATGAGATGTATGTGGATTTAACCTTTGATAAATCCTTGAGTCTTTCTGTCCAACCAAAGGAACGACTCTGAATATATCAATAATCCATTAGTCTTTTTCATCATTTCACCTCTTTACGGCCTCTTTCCTCCACCCATATCTGGGAGGGGAAAAAAAAGCTTTGCTGACATGCCATTAGAATGCTCTTAGATTGATATTGAATTGCTGTACTTCCTCTTTAAGTGCGTTTCAAAGTATGGCAGGCACTCCTCCGGGAAAACACAGATGGACTGTTTACCGTCCCAGTGTCATTGCATATTTTGCTCATTTCATGTTAAGTTTTGAGTCCTCTCAGTTGGACATCTTTTCTCCCTTCTCCTCTTTTCATTATTTAAAAATGATTCACCTCAGACATACGGTATGTGACATTCCAGGGCTCTGACTAAGAGACACATCAAGGCCTCGCACGGAGGGATGGCAGTTTCCTTCAAAGCCTTGATTCAAGAAATAAACATGCGTGTGGGAAACTTGAAATATTTTTAATCTGTTTTGAGCAGCTGAGGATTCTTTTGGAACATGTACCTTAATTAGTTTATGTTTATCAAACATATCAAGAAATGAATCTGCCTTCACAAAGCAGCCGCTCATGAAAAGGGGAATAAATATCCTTGTGTTTGTTGGAATCAAACTAAGTGACAGTGGAATTATATTAAGCAAAGTCTACGCTGAGAGGAGTAGGTGCCATGCTGGCATGTTATCTGCTCTGTTTTCGTTTATGCAAAAACAGATAGAAAAAAAGAGCAGCTGGAATACTGAGCAGGAATTTTATGCTAAATGTTTGGTGACATTTCTCAATTGAAATGACTCTTATGTCCACTAGTACTGTTTGGTGAGTAACAAATACATGTTGGCATTATTAATAAATTTCCTTTTGAAGTGACTGACGGTTCGATATACAGAGCTAGCTGGAGTAAAGATGATGGGATGGACGCTTGGTTATTTTTTGCTGTATTTGTGAGTCAGTGCTCAATGAGGAAAATATTAAATGTCACTTTGACTCATTTGGAATTCACATCAATTTGGAGTTTCAGGGTCCGTGTAGGCTTTGCCTGAGCTAAATTATAAATGGGGCTTTCAGATAGGATGCAATGATGGCAGCCTGCTCCATCATTAAGTACGGCTGTCCTGAGAAAAGCACTAGCAGAGTGGAGCGCAAACCAAGTTCACGTTGTCACGAATCCCCACTGCCGGAGGAAAGTTTTCAAGCTGCGACGCAGACCAGTCAAAGAGAGTCAAGAGCATTGCGACTTGCAAATGCCTCGCCTCTTCAAAATACTGTAGAGACCTGCTGTAAATCTATTCAAGTAAACACATCAGTTTGTCAGATATTTGGTTGTACCATGGCAGACGGATGATTCACACTTCACTTGTGAATGATGTAGTAGACCTCATTCAAGATGAAGTCCAGGGAAGTCCTCCGACTGCGGACGGCACAGTGGAAACCACTTTATGCCTGAGGCCATGTGATGACCCAGCGGTGAAGCCAGTACCAGCCACATCCCATTTGAATGTCCCATAAGTGTATCAGAGAGAATAACAGCTTCTTGAAAGTAGGGGCGCACTTTGCTTTTTTTTTTTTTTTTTTTTCAACATTTCACCAAGCCCTTCAGTTCGCACTTGCAAAACAAATCAAATATGCTGTTGCTCAGATCATTTTGTTTCAGATGCACTCAATAAAGTGAGTGAAAATATATTAGCATTAACTATAAATAAAATGATTATTCGTGTTCACACATGCATGACACAGGGAGAACATGAAAACTCCACCCAGAAAGGTCCAGGCCTGATTTTGAACCCCGAACCTTCTTGCAATAGTAAGCTACCTTCAGTGCTAACTATTGCTCCACAGTGCCAAGTAGGCACAAAGAGATTCAAAATCGGTGGTGCTCCTTTGTGACTATATATCTAGACAGCCAGCACTAACTATAGCTGAACATATATCTTTTTTTCTGTCACGCTCTTTGAGACATTCACATTCTGAGTTAAAGACAGCTATATCCATTTGTCTTCTCTCCATTTGAAATGCGCTCCGCCATGTATATATGTGCAGAGTTTGTGTTCCAAACTGGTGTTGTATCTGCTGCCAAATAGAACATTACATATGCATTGAGCACCATTCTTCGATGGCCTGTTGGCAGTCATTCGCATGCAGGTCTTTGCTTCTGTGAGAGAAATGTTGTTTCCTACAAGCCCCGCTGTGCACCTGAGTCACTCCAGAGTGCAGTCCCTTTATCAGAGCAGAGCAGCAGGATGGAAGAGCACATCTTAGGCTGATAGCGGGGCTGCTGCTCACGACTAATCCTGCTCACTGCCAGTGAAATAAAGAAATAAATAAGCATAGGGCTTGAGAAAGGAAGCGAGTGAAAATGCAGTTGTTTGGAGTGCAGTTCAAAGGCTTCCTTTCATATAGAGGAAATCGCGAGTTCTGATCCATAGATAGAGCTTGGGCTGAAGGACTGTACTGACAGGAAGCGTACGTGCGCATCTCTGTGTGTTCTCACATCTAAAACAACCTATTGATTTTCTTAAATCAGGTTTGCAGGTCAGCACTGTAAGTATGTTAAATATGAGAAGCCTCCATGTGGATTAAAAGAGGTACATTTGGTTGTAATGGTTTGTACAACTCTATCTGGTGTACCTTTTATGGTGTCCGAATTCATACTGCATGATCAGATTACGCCGATAACACCAGATACCCATTACTGTGTGAGAGGGATGAGATGATTTCATCCCTCTCTTTTTGTTTAGCTGACAGAATGTGTCAGCGGGAGCTGGCCATTAATCCAACTATTTATGAATCATGGCATAGAAACGATGTTGCTGTTTGATAAGTTTATATTATTGAGCGATTATTCTCCAGAATATTTTTCTAACATGACGTTTGGCTAGAGACGGAGGATAGATCGAGAGTTCGTCAGATTTACATTCCAGAATTGTAAATATAAAAGTAGTTTTATATTCTTCAGTTAATGAACCAACAAATTCTCCGCAGTAAATTGAATACATTTTATCGGCTTTCACAGTTTATGTTTGTCTTAATGGCCTCTGGTTGTTGTCCCCTGCGTACTCCCACGCAAGCCGTCTGTGCAACATATTAATAAATCAATAAGTCATCAATCTTCATTTATAGAGCGCCTCGCGCTCATGGTGGCTTGCAGCTCAAAGGTCTGTCTAGGATAAGGTATTGGAATCAAAAATAAAATACTTACACCATGAAAAGAAGAGGACATATGCCCCACCTTTCCAGCCCTCAGTAAAACCTACATACAAGTTTAAGAACATATGAAGTTAAAAAAGGGAGTAATATATATATATATATATATATATATATATATATATATATATATATATATATATATATATATATATATATATATATATATATATATATATATATAGTTAAAAAAGGGTGTAATATATATATATATATATATATATATATATATATATATATATTACACCCTTTTTTAACTTCTATATATTATATATATATACACAGTATATAACCATAGTTTGTTTTAGTTTTCGTATGTACAGTATTTAGTATTTAGTAATCGTATGTTGTTTTTTTTGTTTGTTTTTTTGAAGCGAACCGATTCAAAGAGGGAAAAAAATCACAGCTGTCTTGGCTGTTTCATATTCTTCTTCAGATGGAAGTGAAAGCACTTAAGAGCAGAGAAATGTGATTTATCTACAGAAGGCATGCAGATGTGCAACAAAGACAGAAGTGGTGAGAGTGGTGCTTTGGGAAATATTGTACTTTTTTTTGCCTCTTCCTCTTATGCACAATGAATATTTCCCATGCTAAATAGATAATGTAGCTGTCTCGCAGCCTTGAAACTGTGCTGCCCTCTGTCTGTACTGTATATGGCTGATGTTCTGCCTTGAGGCAAAATGTGGCAATAAAAAGCTTTTCAGGCGGGTAGGTTGTCAGCATGCTAACTTACTGATGATGCACTTGCCCGGATTTTTTTTTTTTTCTAGAAGGGTCCTCAGATATGGTAACGTCAACAACATCCATTAAAAACCTCATACGAAAGGCTAGCTGCCGTCTTAAGAGTGTAATTCTATTTCCACTGCATGTTGTGATTTGCTTTCTTCTGACCTTTACTTGTTGCTTCCAAAAAACAAACATGAGACCAATCTCTGAGGCAAGAAAAAAATGTGATTGTATTCTTATAACTGTCGAATGAACGGTGGGATTACCAAATAGCACGCAAGATCAACCGGTCGTTCACGTGGTTATTACATGTACTGTTTTTTAACGGGACCATTGATGACCTTTGGCAGTCCTGATGGATTTTCAACAATAGGTGTGCAGCAATTTCCACCGCCTGCATTTGTCTCTTTGTAATGTGTTGAATAAGAAACAAGATATTTCAATTGTTCAGCCGCTGCAGAGTTACAGGAAGAAAGAAAAGTGCAAGAAAGCACATGGTTTCTAGACAAAATCGTTACCAATGAAACATTACCTTGCTGAAGTCAGACAAGTTCGAGGCTGGGTTGAGAACCTGTGTGGCGTGACCATCCTCTCACAGGGTGATCAGCAAATCAGAGTGGAAATGGAATGACTTCATTAGATAAAGAACTCCAAACAGGGGGTCCACCCCAGAAAGAGCCCTGTGCACTCCTACACCCTCGAAATCCAGCAGGGAAGAGCGAAAGCCCTTCTAATAATTTGATACTATAGCTTAAACACCCGAGGCTGTGCTCAGTAAAAATGCTAGAGCATTGACTGAATTGTTTTTGTTGCTCTCAGGGCGATGACACTACATTTTCCTACTCTTACAACTGCAAATCTTCAACCCTGGGTCAAAACACTGAAGCAAAGGCAAAGAAATGACATGTAGATTAAACAGCAGGCTCAGCAATCTTTCCACGTTGATTGAACTCCAAGTCCTGCATCTTTTCCTGGACTTCTGAAACGCTCAATAAAAGACATGGTACATGCACCCATTCCCTCTTTGCCATCCACATCCTTTGAAAGGATGACAGCTACATCACAGTGAGTCAAAAATTTGTAGCCAACACTTGGCAGCCCAGCTGTATATATTTTTTTCTCCTCACTGAGAAGAGGAAATCAGGGATCCTACAGACATCACAGAATTCACTTTCTTCCCCTTGCTGCCTCTGCTCCCTCTGTTGTTATCCTCTGAAGGCTTAGTGTGACCCCCAAACACAACAGACACACTTTGTTGTTATTTTTAATATAAAATATCCATTCAGGGATTACTTGCTTTTGAGTGTTTATTCTCCGTTCTTCGCGCGGTTCTCTCTAAATGCACAACAAATTGAGTATTTTCTGAGCGCTGGCACTTCAGTGGAATCCTTTGTAATATCATCTTAAAGTGGTGCCGGTAACACAGGAAGTGTGTATGACTTTGTATGATTACTCTGGGCACATTTTAAGTCACTGGCAACTCTTTCTAACTATGTTGGAGCTTGGATTTACCCGAGTGGTTGTGAAAGGCAAATTTTCTGGTTTGTTGTACGTAGCAAACAATGTGTCGGAAAGATCTCACACTTACAGAAACATGAGCACAATAGGTACCAAGCCTTTTCTTCCTTTGAACCTTGGCATTCCTTGTGTGTTGCTCGGAACCAGTTTTGTTTCCACTTTGATGAAGACTTTGAGGACCGGACAGGCCTACTGCTCTGGCATTACCCCAATCCGATCTCAAAAATGCATACCGAGTCGGTCCAGGGTGGATTGAGGTGGAATGACGCTATTGCAAAGCCGTGACAAGAAAATCTGAAGCCCCTTCCACACAAACAGGGAAACGCTGGTAACCGCACAAGACTGACGTCGGACAGTGCCACATGGATGCTACGTTTCTAGTGACTTCATCCACTACATGTTGAAATCTAGTCCCAGAGTGGATAAATTTGAGGATGCTGGAACCCATCTCTATGTGGGCCGCCTATCTCCAATGAATGTTAGTCTCTTGTGGCTGTCGGCAAAAGCCCTCATTTCACGACAATGCTGGTGGAGTAGTTCTCTTTCCCTAACAACTGATCAGTTGGTTGTAAATAGCAACAGAATTTCTTCAGGTCTTTCATTATAACACACACCAAACAATAATTGTGAACACAGGCGTCTTGTGGACGTAACAATTAAAGAATATGGTCCACAGAAATGCCATTCAGGTTTAGCACTTCAGGCTAGCATTTAGTTTCTCACACCACAACCCAACTAGAACTTAAGCAATCGGAATTCATACAGGTTCCTCCCTTGTCTGCGCTGATAGAGCATGAAGGGGGACCACGGATCTACGGAAAATGCTCAGAAACATGAACAACACGCATCACTGGCCACTCTCTGGTGTCTCAGTCGATTTGTAGTTCATCGTCCTGTCTAACGTCGATTTGTTTTGCACTTTGCCTTCTTCATAGTTTGCTGTCAGAGCATTAGAGCATCCGATACAAGCCCGCCATATGCACTACATTGGTTTAGGGTTATTTTCAGTGGATTCGTGCACACACCTGAAATGACTCAGTTTTTACAGGAACCAGTATAGAAAAATATTGGATCGGAAAATGTGTGTCTGCGTGTGGCTGTAGCCCTGCAGGAGCGGTACGTTAAAAAAGTCTAGTTTGCTGAGAGATCCACCAGATCATGTTCATCAGTTGTTTTGCTCCTTGTTGCGAACCATGTTTACTGATTTATTTACTGATCTGCACCCATTCTGGCAATTTACTTTTGTCCCTTTTACCACTCTTTTCGGGACAGAAATCTTTGACAAAACCCACCTCTTTTCTCCTTTGTAAGCCATGGAGGCTACCCTACAGCATTCAGTGGGACAAGTGAGATGTTGGAAAACATTCAAGTAAGATGGTCCCAGGCTTTAGAATGGAGAGCTGAGTGTATTCTGTGATCTTCCTTTGACTCAACCCTTAAGCTGCGGTCGTACCCGCATTCCCCCACATCCTTCAACATTTCTCCAAATGACTTCAGCCCCATTTGCTTCCAGGAAATATCTCCACTAAAACCATATCCAATCAGAACCCACACACAGACAATACTTTTCACTGACATCAAAAAGGCACTCGCTTCAATTTCAGCACTCATGAAGAAAGTCTACAACAGAACCCTTTGTTCCAAACTCACACGCCTCATTGTTTGTATACCCCCAGAATTTCATTTAAAATTGTGACTTTACCAATCCGCTTCTGTAGACCTTTAATTATTCGACGCCGCACCTGTAGTTGTGTTGCTAGTGCTTTGCTCAAGCGGACCTGGCTGAGTTACCTGTCAGCTTACTGGCCGCATATTTTCTCGGGGCTTCAGTCCTTTCGAGTAACAAGCAAAGCAGAAAGCAAAGTGAAACTTGTGGCAAGCGCACTCTGTTCTCACTCTCCGCGCTCTGTTGCAGAGACCACTACAAGACGTTTACTTGTCGGCGTCTTGTGCCACCCCTTCCCTGCAAACACCATAACAAAACACCCCAGGAAGCCACACTGGGAGATTTGCTGACTGGTGAAGTTTTCTGTGCATGTCCGACTGGGGAGAGGCCTGGGGCAGAACCAGGACATGCTGAAGAGAGTTTTTTTTTTTTTTTTTTAGCTGATCTGTAAATGCCTTGGCGTTACTTTGGATGAAGCGGTGGAGGTTTCTAGGCAGAGAGACGTCTGGGCCTCAGACTCATGGTATCCTTTAGTGAAAAAATAAAATGAAATAGTGAAGGAAAAAACACAGCACCCTGTTGACTGAATTTACTGACTCTCTTCTTCAAAATAACCCCAGGAAAAGCACATACTTTACTTGCTTTGACGGATGTGTAGGTCATATTTGAGTTTTCAAAAGTCAGACAAAGCAGAAATGATATAGCGTCAAACATAAAGTTCTTCTCCGAAGAAACGAGGAAAAAAGGGAATGCAGGTGGAAGTTTCATGACAATTCTATACACAATGACATGCTTTCATCCTCACCACATCCTCCCTTGGTATGTCACTGTATCTTATCAGAGCGTTCTTTTCCCCTCCTTTTTTGCTTTTGGCAGAAAAAGACAGGAGACATGAAATGTTTTCACATTTCTTTTCTTTTCATCTTTGACAAGACTTTGTGAAGGTAAGTCAGAGAGCGGAGGTGTGCCATTTTCCTCCAACTACCAACCAGCAGAAGTATAAAGCAGCTTTCCTGCACCAGGGAGATCACCTTTCACTCAAAGGCCAGAGACAGCAGTGGAACGTTCCCTGTCATTCCTAAAATTAGTGTTGTGAACGACATCAAGAGAGTGTGCTGAACTCGACTGAGAAACACGCTGTCATCTTTCTGGATGTACAGTTAGCGCAGGAAATGGTTGCAATTCTTCCATTTTTGTTGGATGACTATTGTGGTTTCTGCACACTGATATTTTGATACCTGCAACCTCCCACCCACTTAAAACCTCCTGATCTGGCGTCGTTGTAATTGGCTTGTCTCTCACACGAAAGGCTGAAGTTGACGTCTACCTTCTGACTTCACTGGTTGTTGGCAGGTTGACGGGCAGCCAAGAATGGCAGAAGTGTCTTTCTCCGACTAATTGGTTTACCGTAAGAAATGGATACGTCCTCAACAAAGAAAGAAAATGTAATCATACTGCAGCAGTGTTGATGGACGGGTAATTTAGGAGCGACTGTAGAAAAAGGTGTTATTATATTACGATTGTGACGAGTTTGGAGAGCTGAGCAAAACCAACAATGAAAGCATGTGATTTCTAGACTTTATGTAAGACTTTTGTTGTACATTGAAAACCTTTGAATGATTGTTGTTCTACTACAGGGTTTATCAACGACAGGGGCCTGAAATGTTCCCAGGGGACGCTGTGAGGGCCAGATATAAATTGCTCTTATAATCATAGCCTTCTGCATTGGGAACGATAAAGCACCCTAAATACTGGACTATAGAGTGCACCGGAATATAAGCCACACTCACTAAATTTAAGACAGAAAATAGGTCTTGTTCATCGATGAACCGCACTGGCCCACAAGCCGCAGGGGCAGTGGTTCTGTCCACACCGTAGAAAGGTCAGTGGTGCACCTGACTTAAAAATGCACAAGGATCAGTTCAGAACTAGTTTTGAAAATGGGGTCCAACATCAAAACTGACTCGTGAAACAGACTCTGCAATGGTCTAAACTTGAATCATGAACTCCTCACATCTTTTATTTTCATTGAAGTGCTCAAAATGTGCTGTTTTCGCCCTTGTGTCCGGAGTTCTGACACCACAGCCGGTCTCAGGTGCTGCTTCTGGTCAACAGTCCTCCAGCAGATCAGCTCTGTTGGTGGTGCAGCGGACATGCGGCCGAAAACAGCGCATTTTTAGCGCTTCAATGTAACGCCCGTGATTTCATCGGTTTGATGTGACAGGGCTCAATGTTTTGGCCTGTAAAAATCCATATGTTAGGCATGTTTTGTATAAGCCGCAGGGTTCGGAGCGTGAGAAAAAAGCAGCTGTCTTTGGAAGTCAGCTATCACTGGTTAACAAAACGATATGACATTGTGACAACCACACATGATGCTGTTCAGTCGATCTGCATCGTTGCCAGCAGTTGGGATGCGCCCAACATGAGGCTGTGGACGGAGGTGTAATTGGGCAGCAAGATTGTTATTCAGTGTATTCAACATCTGGTTTAAATTCCAGATATTCGTTTCTGATCTTTTGAATCATTCCATCATGAAACCTCTCCTTTACTACACATTTGTCTCCATCATTTTTATTTTCACTTAAAAAAAAACTTTTCACACACACACATATATACATATATTATGTGTGTGAAAAGTGTGAAATAAATGAAGCAACAACCTAATGCAAGCGGATATGTATGTTGCCGAAGAAAACCATGCAAGAGAATGTGGGCTTGGTTGAACCATGTATCAGCTCAACATCACATAGAAGAGGAAGCCAACCCTGAAAAAGTGCAGTGCAGAGCAGAGCGTCTGTTTTGTAATGGATGGAGGATTTTTTTTTTTTCTTTATATATTCAGTACACATAAACACATCAGAGCACACCTCGCTGGAGGGAGGCGACAGGGGCAGCAGAGTGAGTGTGTAGTGGCATAGAATTACCATGAATAATTAAAAGACTGGTGTGAGCATTCTGGTAGCTCTTTGATTGACTCTGAAAGCCCCAGGAAGAAATTGGCAGATGAGAGCAAACTGTAAAAGGGTCAACTCTCTGCTCTCAGCTCCCTGCCTAAGATTTGCCTGGCTAAAACCTTGAATCAGCAGTGTGTTAGCAAGCCCTTTTTGTGTTTGCCTGCCCCAGAGTCAGAGTTAAATTCAGCTCATCAAAATGAAACTGGGTACAATTGAGAGCGCTGGTCTCCGCAGGACGACCCGACACCAGATCCTACGTTCGTGCTGGTCTATTAATGGTTTGTCATAGCATGCGCTCTTCAAAGAGGTGTCCTGCCTGCCAATTGCCAAAATGTCACGTTCATAGTAAGTGGATGGATTCCGGAGGAGAGATACAAAGAGGAATAGAAGATGAAAACAAAAAAAACAAAAAAAAAAAGGCCGACATGTCCCTGCCAGTGAGTGTGGCCCTTGGGGTGTCGATAAATTTGCTGAGTGTACAGGGAGGAGAGGTCAGCAGGGACTAGGTCTTGGCAGCAGCCCTTCACCTTCCCAAAGTGTCCGGATGTGGGCGGCTTCCCATTACTCATCCATATCATTTTGCCAAGCCAGCACCAATGTCCTTAGATATGTGACATGAAGGCTATTCAGCCAAATGAAAAGTGTAGGTGACTCATGTTGCTGGTCACTGACCATCTCCAAGATGCTCATGAGCAACAGACTTACAGACTGTTTACTGCTCATGCGGCTCACTCAAATATAGGACCAGTATGATTGAGTGCAATAATAAATAGATAAATAAATGCAGGAGACATAACTATACATAAACAAAACAGTCATGCAATGTTTAAGGAGGTTGTGCTGAAATGTTAAAGAAAACCTTGGAGAGAAGTGAAATGCTTCCGTATAAAATGAGGAAAAATACTGTGAAATTTCTGTTTTATTTTACATTGTACTGTAAATGTTTGATACAACAATGACTTCTGTGGGACCGTCAAGGGGCCATTTCTGGCCTCCGGGCTGTTCCACTATGCGTTTAAAGTTTAAAATTATGCTGACACAGCGGGCGCAGGTGGTTTCAGGACATTTTTGTTAAATGTAATGCTCATAGCCAGTTATTCCTGCATACGGTCAAAAGGCACAAAGAGCAAGATTTAGCTGCTCCCCTCAGTATAATCCAGGTACTGAGCATGTACTGCAAGGTCCAGCGAGTGCCTTTTTCTTTGTATTGCGCTTGTACTGGAGGTAATTACAGGCCAGGTGTTTTATATTGGCTTTTTTTCGTGAACAAATTACTCTGTTAGTTTGCAATGATGTCTTGTGCTTTTTTTTTTCTTCTGCTGAGTATGTGTACACTGGGTTTACATTAATGCTGACGCCATCTTCAACCCATGTACACAAGTATAAGGTGCCTTAACATTTATATGAAAGCATTGATTTTCAAAAAAAATGTGGTGTTAATTATTATTATTATTATTATTGTTGTTGTTGTTGTTGTTGTTTCATTGACAACTTCAAACCTCAAACCCCACACTGCCAGAGCGGCTTCAATATTCATTTATTCATGATAAATAATATATAATGCAAAATATCACATTTACTTATATGTGCAAAAATACATAAAAAACATTTTTGACATTTCACGATTTTCACATTTAACGACGACTACTGTTAAACTTAGTATTGCATGTTGATGCTGAGACATTTCAAGAGAATCAAATGTCCCTGCCCCTAATGTCCCACATCATTGTGTGAGGATGACAAAGAGTAAATGGGGTTATCACATGTGGGCGGGGATAACAAACTTAGGCTCTTGTCATATCGTGTCTCACTTGGCCATGCGCTTCACTTATGGTGCTGCATAAATGTATCCTAGTCCTGATGTGGCCCCCCTGTGCCTCTTTTGTCTTTAGAATACGGGAGAATACACTTGGCAATGCACCTCTTCTTCTCCAATCCTCTAACACAAGGTCACACGAATATTTTTGTCAAACCAAAATTGCTTTGAAAATGTCTTTCAAATCTACCCATCTCAAAGACTGAGCACCACAGGAGGTCCTTTCATACTGTGGCAATAAAAATGTACGATTCTTGCCAGTAAAATTAACAGTGAAGGATTCTTTGGTATTATATTCTGTTCTTTAATCTGCATTTTCCTGCACATTGTTTATAAGATCTTGTGTAGCTTTTTGGACTTTGCATATATATTTTTTTTCATTTTATAGTTATTTTATTTTATAGATATATATTTTAAATATTTGTTTTATAGATTTTTGTTATATATATTTATTTTAGATTTCATTTAATAGTTATATGTTGTGTGGGGCGCATGTTACAGACAGAATTTCCCTCTGGATTAATAAAGTATTCTGATTCTGATTCTGATTTCTGAACTTTATTTTCATCCCTCCCTGCCATTTATACTTTGAATATCCACTTTCGACTCGAGGCTCGTGAAATGTGCCTGTATGTGTAGGTCATACGAATTTCATGTATTTGTTGACATGATATATGTAAATAGCATGACTGATGGAAAAGTGGGTGTGAAATATGGCTCCGTGGTCCTGTCAGCCGTACGTCATCTGACTCTAAGCACCCGCAGCTAGATGGCCTGCAATTTTCTACTCCCTTCCATATTGCCTGTGACCACACATAAAGCCTCTGGCAAAACATACCTTGAAAGTAGCTTTCCAAGGAATGGAAAATGTGTGTGCACCTTTGTGTGAACGAAAGGGAAAGGGAGAAGAAGAAGAAGAAGAAAAAAGGGAGAATGCATTGTGGGTAGGTAAGGAGAGTAATGGTGCTGTTTATGGATTGGGGCTATTTTGTACATCAAAGTACATAGAAAAAGAAGAGCGAGGGGGCAAAATTGTGATGGGGGAAGAGAAGAAAGAGAAGGGAGCGAATCTGTGCTGCGGGTCATTTGATTGTCATTGTTTCTCCCAGGTCATGTGGGAGTGCATATTGTTTTTCTGCTTTTTGCCTTCTCGGCTCTTCCTTCCTCTCAATAATATCAAGATAAACAGTTGGAAAAGCTGTTCAGGCGAGACTGTCACAAAACGCTGTGGCTTCTGTTTGTTTTTTTCACGGATGAAAAATTTAAGATTGGCCTGTGCCCTGCCTTGTTCCTTGTGTGTGGCCAACCCACCTCAGCCTTCTGTAATCATTACAAAGTAGTCTTAATCTCTCCAATCCTCTTCCTTAATCTCATCATACCTATTCTTTCATTTATGGAGGATATTTTATCCCAATACGCAAATGAACCCGATGATGGAGGTGGGATTATATGCGTATGTTTCATGTCTTTGGGGGATCGGATTGATTCTTCATTCCTAATCTGTCAAACCCAGGAAAAAAAAAAAAAAAAATCAAACTTAAATGTTCACTCATCTGTAAATGCTTATCCCTGGCTTGGTCAGTTTCATCTGGGATTATCTAGGTTCCCTTCCCCAGCCACTTCAGTCAGCTGCTGGATACTGAACTGCTCCCAAGCCTCAGAGTAAATAAGTGTTTGCTCAATGGTCTTTTGCAGGATGTGGGGAATATCCCCAAAGAAAAGGTGGTCACTCTCTTGGTATCCACTCCATTGTGATGTTTTAAGCGGATGTCACTGGCTCAAGAAAAAAATCAATGTCAATGTGAAGTTCAGCAGAAAAATATCTGAGGCAAATTCATATTTAATGGAGCCAAGCCATTCCAAGGAAATACATCTCAGAGCTAAGCTTCTTGTCTCAGTGATCCTCTGCTTTTATCATTTCTACTCATCTGTAATCGAGGGGATAAGAATATACGTATAAATATGGCCAGAGCTTTGTTTCATTTTTGGTCTCAATGTTAAACTCATGCACAAATCAGATTGTTGACTCGACCCCACACCATTTTGAAAATGACTAGAGTGCAATCTCCTGAAACCTCTGGGTCAGTTCCCCACTTTCACTGATTTCCTGTTTGATTTCCTTCAAGGAATTTCATTCATTTGATAAACATGGATTTATGTTTCAAATATAAAAACACGGGAATCGGGCAAATACACTTAATGGATGGAAGAGGGTTTGTCTCAGGCGGATGAGACACCAATATTAATCACAATCTAGAAAAAAATGGCTTTTTACTTGACACTGCGCGGCGTGTCCTTCAGGTCTCCTCTTAGCATCATGTGTGAGAGCCTGTCCAAAGAGATTTGACAAGGGCCCTGCAAGGAGAAGAAAATAAAACCCAAAGAGATGAGGCAAACATATTAATCTTGTTAAGTTAAACGCCGACCCCCACCACCGCCGCGCTCTTCCCCCATTCTACTCGTCTCCCCGTTCCCCACCCGGATAATGTGCAGCGCTCACAGTGAAAAATCAGCTAATTTCAGACCACAACTCAGTCTGGCTTACAGAAGCTCTCATGGTGGTGCTGAGCTCTGTGCTCCCCCTCCATTAGTCTCCCCCCCGCCGCTGTCGCCCCCTTTTTCCTCTTGTCATTTCACCGTCTCATACATTGAATTTTATTTCTTTGTTTCTCGTGCACTCTTTACGGGAAAACACACACACACACACACACACAGGACTGTCTTAGCACCACAACCTCGGTCTGCCTGTGACCTTGAGCTTTATGATGGATGAAGGTCTTTGACGTAAGTGAGTTTTAAGTTTGAGATTGACAGGGATGGAGCGCATTGATTATGTGTGCGAACAAGAGAAGGGAACAGGGTGAAAGGCAAACGGAAAATCATAGAAATCATCCACCAGAAGAGAGGGACACAGAGATGCTTCAAGTGAGAGTGGAGCAGATGGACAATGTTTCCCCCTTGTGGTGCCAGCAGGCAGGTAGGCTCTGTGTCACTGTGAGCTGTTGCAAGCCACTGCCTTTGCTTTGTATGTACACTGTAGAAGCAAGTGGATTAATATTCAATACTAAATTAAAGTTAATGTATTCATTTACAACTAATTCATCACACATCCTGCTTTCAAAGTTGAATATTTTCTTTATTCATGAATTGAAATGTGAGCCTAATAAATACAGAGTAAAAAGGTGTTGCAAGTAAATGAGACCATACTATGAGTCTTTACCGGCAGATGTGCAACAGGAAAAAAAAAAAAAAAAGGACAACTTATCCACTTTCTTTCCACTTACACACTTTTTAGTGATGCATTATATTGTCTGAACGGAATAATGGGATTATTCCTTCCCTTAAGTGACCATTGAAGCCACATCTCTGTCATATCCGGACTGATATCCTTTTTACACCATCTGGATCTTCTCTACAGCAGTAGAGGTCAGCCCACTAATGCTGACCAGAGCTTTTCAGAGGACAGGGAACATCAGCGGAAGAGACAGTAAGAATCCGCTGTGGTGGAGTGTGAGTCTCTGTGTGTGCGCGTGTGCATCCATCCAATCGTTCTTCAGCAAATACAGCTTTTTTCTCATTGAGACAGTGAAATATATTGCATTAAAATGCAGTTTAAATCTTGAAAAAGACAAAAATAAAGCAGCTCATCAATAAAATCTGTAAATAACATTTTTTCTGTCCATCCAAATGATGTACGCAGGTGTTAATAAATAAATAAATAAATAAAAGGCGAACCCAAGAGAGGATAAAACCGGATGATGCTGAATGTTGCACCACTTGGCAGTTAAGTGTTGATCGTAAGAAGGATTGTGTGTGTACTTGTAAGAGTAAAAGGGAACATGCCCCTGTACCAAATGTCTGAGCATATGGTCACCCAGTGGCTGTATAGATGCCATTAATGTTACAGGCTGCTGAGAGCTTACGCGTGCGCCGCTCCATGGCGACTCCACTCTCTATTACCCTACTGCTTTTAAGCTTTTGATGACACCGTGGCGTAAAATGTTGGAGATTATTCCTCAAATATGCAAGCGAGATGGAGCAGATTATCCCGACACAGGCCTGCCCACAGCACCGCACTGCCTTCCATCATGAAACCTCTCTTCCCACAGCTTTAGTTTATTAATGATATAAGAATGGAGGGGATTTTTTTTTTTCCCTTTGTTGAAAGTGTTCTAAAAAGGGTTTATATAAGTACACAACTGCTCTGTCAATGCTGCCAACATCGCTGCACAAATTGACATTGAACAACAGAGATTATTTCTATTTTAGTATGATATCATTCTCTTTTAATAGACGCTGGAGAACTGTTCTCACAGGATGCCCCTTGGATGTTGTCCACTTCCACAAAGCTGCTCTGAAATAGTCTCTTTTTTCAAATGGAAATCAAGTGCAACCTCCATTATAGTTCAACCCAACCCATGTTTGTTGTACAGTAGCTTGACAAATTGAATCAATTATTTCAAAAGTGCCTGATTTATATGTTTCAAAATAAGTGTTTTGAATGCTCAGTTGAATTTCTGCTGCACGGTAAAATCATTTGGCTCATGGTCGAATCTGATTTATAAACACTACGGTTCACACATTAAGGGATGCATCAGAAGCATAACCTACATCTCTGGAAACGTGCACCTTTGCATAGTGAGTGAGTGCATGTGCCACACATGATTGGTCAGTGCTCTTTGATGTGAGGGGAAAATGCTACATGAATATGACCCCGTGGTGGAGGTATGGGGGGGAATGCCAAACAAGCTTGGAGCGGCGTCTTAGATGTCTGCTTTTCTCTATGAATGCATCCATTTATGGTTTAAAATGAAGGTCACTGTGATGGATACGGTCGGCTTTTGAAACTTAAATAGAGGACAGTCAATTGGTGGTGAGCGTCCTCTATGATTTGACTGAGCTCTTGGATTTATTCAAAGCTTAACCTGAATTAAGCAATACTGTAATTGTCACGAATTTAATTCCATATATTTTTTTGTGTTGTCAAAAGTCTTGTATTATCCATTAAAATTGAACAAATAAAATGGGAAAAAAAGGGAAATGTTGTGTGTTCAATAGCTGCCAGAGCGATGGCCACTGGATACGGCGCACACACACGCACCAGGGGATGAATGGTCCACCTAACTCCAAATCCATTTGTGCTGAATCAATTTCAGGTCAAATAGTGTTGAGATGTACATTTGTAAATGGATGTGTTTGAAGAGATGAACAGTGAAAGGGCTGTGGGAGTCCGGAAGAAATCGCATGGGGCATGACATTCTTTAGCTGAGAGAGTGGCGAGAACCTTTTTCAAGAACAACTACAGGAGTATAATTGGAGTACAATCCAGCTCCCGCATTACCAGATCATAAGGCTAAGTGCTCTGGAGTGTGTTTGTGTGTGTGTGCGTGTGTGTATGTCTGTGTGTAGGTGTGTGTGTTTATGTGTGTGGTCATGAGGCAGGATCAGCATGTATTCTCATGCACATACAAATGTCGGAATCGAAGTGAACATCTGAACTGAGTGACCCCTCAGAGTATCAAAATACCCCAGTGTCAAATTATTTCCAAATGTCATGTATTAACGCGAAGGAGAACTGAAGGGAATAGAGAACAGAAGAGATCAATACTTGACCTCCCAGTAGCCAAAATGTTTCATTCAGTTCATCAATTTACACCTCAGGTTTTGCAGTTGTTTTTCAACTACAAGGAATACGCACAATAAAAAAAAAAAAAACATTTTTGTCAAATGATAAATTAACAGACAGATAATGCCAGTTGCATTTACAAATGCCGATGGAAAGTTCAGTTTAAAAATCACCTAAAGCTAAAGAAGCAAACAACTATCCAATTTGTACTTCTTGGTAAGCACAAAATGTACTGTGAATTCCTGCAGAGAAAACATGACATTTATTCTCCAGTGATATTGAGAGTTTGATTGTTCATCAAAGAGCGAGAGATGAAAAAAAAAAAAAGTAAAGTAAAGGCAGCGAGTGGGAGAGTTGCTGCACCAGCTGTGCAGGTATATTTTCACAAGAAATAAATCTTACATCTGAAAGAAGAGCGTAAATGGAATTAACAACGGAATTACCAGACATGAGCAGAATCCTCTGTAGATAGACATCAAAGATCATTTCTGGATTGCAGGAATGAAGAAAGAAGGGCTTGGATGAGACCAAATATTTGCGCAAGGATGTAAAATTTAAAGGATGCTGTCTTCTGTCATGAGAACCTATTGCAAGTAGATGAAGAAAATATGGCACGTAAAGAGCAGGATACATGCTTCGTGTCAAAAAGTTTGACGTGTGTAGTGCACTCCCAAGCTTCTCATCTATATATTCAGGCAAGATAAGTACAGATAACAGATCCTGGAGTTTTGTGCTTTTATCCGTTGGCTTCAGAAATTGTTCTGTGGCTCTACATCTCTTTAACCTTATGGACCCTCCATACCATGAGCGATCAAAGCCTTTGTCCTCAGTGACCTGCCAGGAATATTCTCCTTATATTATTTCACATGTGGCTGAGCTCTGGGGGTCGGCATATGTGTCTTTTAACCTCTAAACCCGTATTCATCAAACCATAGTGGCCGCTTCCAATACAGCTTGAGGCTCCTACTCTAATGTTATATATTTTTGTGAACTTTTTTACCAACTTCTGTGGATGTTTCTGATGACATGAACCCCAGATCACGTCCTGAATGTGTTTGTTGAAAATAATTAAATATAGTTCATGATGCCCTACGTGTGTCTGTATGAAAGAAAGGAGATGACATAGGTGTCACTTCACACCTCTGCATCTGTCAGCCACTAAAAACATGATGCTTCGTTGCCGCATACACCGCAAAAAGCAATATATTACATTCATTTGAGAAAAAAAAAAACAAATAGTAAACATTATTTTGGTTTGATTAATGTATCTATTTATCTGTTTTGTTTTGTTTTTAGTATCCTGACTACCGAACTTCTGCCCCGCACATCCTTAATTCAAACAAACAAACAAAAAATGAAAAAAAAAATTATTTTCACAAAAAAAATGAAGCAAACTTTTTCAAAACACCTAACAGTGACAAGTAAAAGACTTTCAGTTGAGGTCACTTTTGTTCAGTTTTGCTTGTTGTTTTGCTTTGTTTCAGGTTCCCTTCGAGACATCAAGTCAACTAGGACATGAAGATAGAAATACGAAATGCTGTGTTTCCATTTTGTGTATAAGAAAACAAAGCAAATCAAAACAAGGAACAAACCACCCAAAAAAAAAACAAAAAAAAAAAACAATTATCATAACTCGGACAAACATTGTCCCCATCTTGTGATGTAGTGCTGAGTTCATGGAAGCTAAGGAACTCACGAGCAATATCAGCAAAGATTTGAGCCATTTGTCAATAATTTTTGAGGTATAAGAACAACAAATGAAATACTTATTGTTATAAGATTATCCTGGTCACATAAAAATGAAGATGATGTATTGCGTGTTACAGTATACTGTACGATAAGAAGGACCAATAGTACAAAATACATGAGTAAACAAACTGACTTACTCCATATTTTTGATCACTGCTGCCTCTCGCTTTGATGATATGTTTGTTTACACCTGAAAACGGTGTGTATGACGATCGGTTTCAGATCCCATTTGAGGCGAACTTTGAGGCCGAAAGGTTGCTGCACAGCAGGGAAATGATTGGTGCAGATTACTGAGGACGCAGATGGTTGTTCTTTTAAGTTGCTTCACCTGTTCCTTATGATGCTCTACATCTTTTGGGGAGAAGAGCCTTACATGCTCACTGGCACGATTAGAACATCCAGCTGCCACGCTACGGTTCGGCTCTTCTCTCTGATGCTGAAGAGCTTGTTTACCTTCACCTAATGGATGCGTCCACAGGATCTCTCTCTTATGACGTCACTCAGGCAGGTTTCCACTTCTCTCTTCGTGCAAAACTGCGCTGAACTTGAATAAGCAAAGACAATATGTGATCATTACATACGCGGCATATTTAGGCATCGTTCCCGACCATAGTTGGTGACTTTCAAAATACACGTGAAGCATTTGATACTCATGCTGCTCATCTCTGGTAGCAAGAGCGACAATTGCCATGAAGAGCCAACATACTTAGTGCTCAATTTTTGTTCCCACATCATATACTTGGTTGCAACATGAAGAATATTTTAAAGTGACTCGGTTGAAGCACAGAGAAATCTTCATATCTCATGACTCTGATGTCATCATTATGGTTATGTGTTGACGTTGAGACAGTGGCGTGGTGTGCGGGGTTTAAGATCAGTAGAATCACATCAGAGTTCTGCTCTCAGCCCCATCTTCATCAAATGACAGGCTAATTGATGAGGCTAAAGAGGAGACTCAGTGGGCCATGATGTTTGAGGATGATATTGTGAAATGTACTGAGAGTAAGGTGGAGGAGAATGAAGAGGAAAAAAGGTCATTAGGTAGGGTCAAAGAGGAGAGTGGAGACAGGGTGGTACGGCTTGAGACGACGAGAAGAGTAGCAGCTTGAGTGAAAGGGAAGTATCATAGTGAAGACCTGCCATGATACAAGCTTTAGAGACAGTCACTCTGACTCGAACACGAGAAGCAGAGTCACAGGAGGTGGAGTATTAGATGCTCACTCCTCTCAGTTTCAAAAGGATGTGAGTTTTCATTGAGTTGTCTGAAGCGAAATATTTTAGAGCTGAGAATGGCATCTAGTGGGATAGAAGGTGAAGACGCTGTTTCATGAAGCTTCACCATTCCATCGCTGACAATACTCAACTCATGTATGGTAACTTATGACAAGGTTTATACATTTTTAAGTAAGTTGCAGACTTAAATGAATCTACTTATGAAGACTCAAGGACTCTAAAACCTAACCTTTATAATATAACATTGCTATTAGTTGTCATACGTGATGATGAACATTCATAACATGCTCTTTAAAGCCTTATCGTGCCATGATATCTTTTGAATGAACTAATACTGCATTACAGATGAAGCCTTGATATAAAGTGCAACTGAAAACGCTGTTATTCTGACTTAATCAGGCAGTTATTTGAGTATTTATAAAAGATAAGATTGCGCTTGATGTAAAAATGAGCCAGAAAGGGGAAACGATTTTCACTGTTGTTGAAGATGATGGAACAGAGAGGTAATACACAGAACACACTGTCCTTTCTTCCCACTTCGTGAATCATGCGCCCTTCCTGTCTTTTCTAATAGAACAGAAAAGTGGTGGCTCTCTGATGTCACCTGTTGACTTGAATTCGCAGAACAAATAAACAGCACCACGGATATTGTATATATATTCACAAAACAACTTAGCATTGTCATGAAAGGATTTGAATAGCACCGACTGCAATTAGGTTACTAGACCATCCATCCACCATTGATATCCACAGAATGGGCCACAGTTTTATTTTCATTTTTTTTTTGGCGTCCATTATTTATGAATGGCTGCTTTTTTCATTTGTCTTGATCCTTTGTTGTTTCTTGGCAGTGTACAGATCCTCCAGCTATCATGCCAATGAAGCAGATTCGAGCTGAACAGAATTGAGAGAGACAGCAATAGAAAGAGGCAGAGACAAAGAGACAGGGAGCTATTGATAGACTGATAGAGTGAGTGTGTTATCTTTCCCTCCCTTTCTCACTACCTTCATGCCGAACTTTATCAACTGGAAGCTGAAATGTTGTGGTATCGCGATAACCAAACGTTCAGCACCTTCCAAAAACAGCCTGTTGTATAAAGCTGGACGGTCTCAGCGGACGAACTCCCAAAACAAAACAGCTATTTTCCTTGACTGACTCAGCCTTGCCTATTGCTCTTCTACTCTAGCTGTTATTTTTCTAATTTTTCTTTCTGTTTTTTTAAAGTAAAATATAATAATAATAATAATAATAATAATAATAATAATAATAATAATAATAATAATAATAATAATAATAATAATAATAATAATAATAATAATAATAATGGTGATTATTATTATTATTTTATTTTTTGTGAGTTTGGACGTATGTTCAACAAGTAAGAGGGTATTAAATGATTTATGACAAAATACAAATCGATATTTACCCAGAAATGAGATGGTGCTTGCCTCCCTCATTATAAGTGTACAACTTTAGTACCCAAGATGAGAAAACATGGCTTTCACCCCCGTGTGGTTTGAGAAAACAGTCCATACTCAAGATGATGAAAGAAAGACTCTGCTCATTCATTTGGGGGTATAGGTTTATAAATGTGTTCCTTTCATGCCTGAAGGTAAAATATACATCCACATGTGTTGCCAGTGGTAATAAGTTATGAAAAAAAACCCACTTTTGATTTAAGCTACTTAAGAAATCTCTTTGATTTTTCGGCACGAGCACTTCTTATGATTAGCTGGATTTTGCCAGACTCCAGCAGGAAAATGATTGAGTCTTTAGTAACTGTAGAGATGAAAGATACTTCTGAAAGAAAAGTTTTGTTGGTGCATGATTCATTTATGGCTTACTTTTCTTTTTTTTAATTTAATGTATTTTATTTCTACTTATGTATTTATTATTATTATTATTATAATTGTTGTTGTTGTTGTTGTTGTTGTTGTTGTTGTTATATTTACATTTCCTTCATCTACAAGCCATTAACTGCTGCAATTCGTCCTTGAGATTTCTGGTGAAATGATTTTACAACAATTGCTTATCCATCATTATAACAGCAGGGCACCAGTTTTCATTTTAGAATAGTTGTTTACTGATGTATGAAAATGAGCAGCATGGTACCAGCTAGTAGTAAAATTATTTATGCACTAAAACCTTTTGTGCTCGCATGGAAAATGTTGCGGGTCTGCACACGCTCACATGCTGATTTGCAGTCATTTCTGATGGCACAAATTCATTATCCCACAGCAAGTCGTGTGTTGGATTTTGACCCACTGAGTTGAAATTGCTGGCAGACTACAAATTGATTGGTGATGGGCCAGTGAGGCTTCATGAATTTGTCCTCATTTGTATGAGCTCAAAAGGTGGTGCTCTCGGTTTAAAAAGCATCTGAGGTTTCATTGAAATATTTGTTTGAAGTTAAAGATTTTACAGCTGAGAGTGCCATCTAGTGGGCTCTGAAAGTGAGGACACTGTTTCATGAAGCCTCACCAGCTCATCAACAGTTTTTAATCTGTGGAGTTAAAGACGGGAACAGACTCAAAAATGTGAGGTTGTTGACTATTTGGTTCAATGATGATAGTCATATGAAAATGCCACAAATACTGCAATTGTTTTTTTTTAGGTACGGAGGACATACAAAAAACTGGAATTTGTGCATTTTTAATAGGCTTCAGAACACAACATTCATTGCAGACCATATACTGCTCGAACATGATATTTAAGTAGTTACTTACAGTGCTATTGTGCTACATTAGTGTCTAAATGTGATACCATGTTGTCATCATATTTTGATGTTTACATCCGCTCTTCTGGTACTGTGTAAACAATCTGGACCTTTGATGGCAATTCCTTGGAAGAGACGGTGCTATAACTGTAAATGGACAGACGCCTGAGAAAAGAAAATTGATGTTCCCTGTGGTGAAATAAATCTATGTTAAATTGAGAAGAGAGTGGATGAGGTGAACAGATAGATCGCTGAGGAAAAGGAGCCTTGTGGATATTGTATCATCCCAGTTCAGCACATTGAGGTGAATCAAGTTGTATCTGACATCATGAGAGTCTGGCGTTGTTCTGACTTCGCCCTCCTTGAATTCATTGTTTAATGGCTTGCATGTCATCATTTCTGTTTAAATAAACTGCATCTTTTCTTATTGAAAGGCTTCTAGTTAGGACTCAGAGGGGAAAGGGGTCCTGAGGTGATGATCTGAGGCTGATGTGTGTTCATATGTAATGGCTGTCTCTGGATGTTAGATCATGTCAATGCAATTGATTTATATGCCTGGCACAGCTCTGCACACACCACAATTGATCACATTCACTCCAGCGCTTCTTTACTCCCTGGATCAGAAAAATTCTTCCCCAAGTTTTGAGGTTACACTGGATGAACTCATATTCCATGAAGCGTACATCGTAAATTGTGTAAGGTTTGCACCTATGTTTTGGGTTCTTTCATCACACTTGGCTACTTGAACTTATTGCGGTTTGTGACGTAGAGGTGATACACATCGAATTGGGAACCTAAAATGATCTTAACAGGAGATTTTTGGGAGACACGCTTCATAAAATCATACAGAAAACTTACCCCTTCTGTGAAATATGTTCATGGGTTTCACTGCAACCTTCTCTGCATTTCCCATTTTGAAATGAATAATATATCTAGACAATGGTGGATAATGACATGAACGAATGAATGGAGGAGGGAAAAAAAATAAAACCACTGGCCATTAAATATTTATTAACTCAGTGATATGACACTGGAGTATCAGCAAAGTGCGCTTTGGTATAATCGTCGTGACTCTGTGGAAGTTAAGAGCTTGGAACAAGGGAACATTTTAGTTTTTAACTGGCAACACATCGAATAAACTGTATTTATAAAAATGTGAGTCTAAGAAGAACTGGCAGGTACTTGGCAGAACAGACTGTCTTCGGAAACCGCCACCTAAAATGCATGAATATTTGATGTAAAAGTCACATCTGATTCATATAGATTATATGGATTTAAGAGCTTAACTATGTTTTATATATATATATATATATATATATATATATATATATATATATATATATATATATATATATATATATATATATATATATATATGGCAAGGCAAACAAAAGTCCATTTTTTGCTAAATATCAGCAGCTGCAATGAAAGGTTTAAGAGTTTGAATTTGAGAGCGATCACTTCAGACATTCACTCCATCCGTGTTCTCATGGTTACCTGTCCACTTTGCCCACTCTGAAAGAATCATTTTTATTAATTATACACACAGGTTTTCACAATAATTACACGTTAGAAATCAAATTCATTCCTGAAGGGGCAATCGATGAACAGAATTTGGCAATGATTCAGACGTGTTTTTGTTTTCATGGCTCTATACAATACAATAGGCACTAACAGTTCAACATGCCACCCTTGCAAAGAAGCAAAAAACAGGATTCCTTGCATCAATCTCTCCCTTTGTATATCTAATTTCCCTGGAGTCAAGTAAATCCCTTCAGTGTCCAGGCTGCTCCGCTCCGCGCTCGTGTCCATAGGGTGCTCTCGTCGACAATGAATCAGCTTCTGGCTTTGTCCCCCTGGGCTTTTTGATTCACTTGAAGAGAGTCAGAACAGACACCTCCAGTAACGTCAGGCCCGAGTTCGCCTTTCTAGGCTAGACACACTGCGAGCTAAAGTCATCTTTGCTTTCAGTGATCAAACAGCTTTAAGGATGTTAGGCTACATATGTAAGGAGAATCTTACGCCCTATCAGAGTTTGTTCCGAAGATGAATGCAGTGATTCGACAGGGTTCACATGCAGTAGTTTTACCGGAGGAATAAACAATGCATTTGCTCCCATTTGTTCCAGCTTTGTGTAATATGTACTGAATAACAATAATATTCTTGGCGCCATGTACAGCAATAGAATACTGGAAGAGAGGCGTGAAAGACAAAGACTTAGTATCAGTTCAAATAAATTGCTTTTTGGTTTGACCAAATTCTGTTCACATTTCATATATTTATGAAATTCATCTTTAGCTTCCTTCCTTGTTTGATGGTGCGCTACAATCTTTTCAAATCCTATCTCATTGTCTTGTGGGTGACACCCTGAACCAGTGGCTAGCCTATAGCAGAGCACACAGAGGCTGACTAACATTCATGCACACGCTCACACCTACGGACAGTTCGGAGTCACCAACTCGCTGCTGTATGTTTTTGGTCTGTGGGAGGAAACCCACGCAAGCATGAGGAGAACATACAGTACATGCTCCACACAGAATGGACACAGGTTCACTCCAACCCTTCGAGCAGCAGTCAAACCTACCTACCTATTTGCCATCTTAAATCCTCAATGCTGCGGGGCCTCAACCAATGACACGACACAACAACAACTACATAATATTTAAGATATAACAATCTAATGATTAGTTATGGCCTTCTATGCTTGTCATGAAGTCGTATTAATGTGTTTTTAATGCCCAAAATTCACATTAAAAATAGTGATTCATGACACTCACTCCGCAAACATGAATCGACTCCAGTCATAGGACGGGGACCTGTTTTGACCCATGCTGTTGGGGGGCCTGATAATTATGACAGCTCATGCCTACAGGGGCCCAAATTATTGCGGCGCATAATGAGTTGCAGGTCATGTTTTCTTTTTTTTTCCCTTTATTTGCAACAAATGAGTACAGGATTTTAACATCACGGAACAGCTAGAGGCCTTTGTTTCAGCAACATTTTCTGTTCCAGCGTTACCTGTGCTCATCTTGAATAATTTCACAAACGCCTTGTGGAGTCCCAAACATAATCTAATGATCATCTCAATGGTCTTCCCAGCCACCCTGGGTAAACTGGTTTTCTCTGAGCAATAATGGTGAATGCTTTCTTTGTGGCCTTTTTTTTTTTAAATGAAGCAACAATGAAAGAAGGAAAACAAACATTCACCAACTTGAAGAACAGCTGTAAGGACTTTTCTTTAATACAACTAAAACATTGCAGGAGCTCAGACCTGAAAAGAGGCAGGGAATTGAAATTCCCCAGCTTGTTTGTCTGCCTACACAGGCTTAATTTGGCTGTATTAGTATTTTTGCTTCATAGTTGACACGCGGCAAGATGAATCACAGTATATGAGTCACATCTTCGGCTTGTTTCCTGGAGGTAAGACCCCTTGATAAATGCGCAGCGAAAAGATCATATCCTCCGAGACAATACACCTAAAACTGAGAAAAGAAATGAACGCACGTTCTTCTGCTGCCGTCTTCCTGGAACATGGTATTTATAAGTCAGTCATCTATGTATGCATGACCAGCTCTCTTAGGTCATCGGAATCAGAGCCAGATCTTTAAGTCCTAGCACATTTCCGAAGGCAGTTAATACCCCGTTTTGCAATCTTTGGGTTCTTGATAATGGCTTGTAAGAGCTTTCATCTTGACATAAGCTGGGCATGTGCTGAGTGGCTCAACATGTTTATCTCAGAGCAACAACAAGAGCAAGGCCGAAACATGGAAGGTAATCACGTCAAAGACATCTGCGCTTGACTCCGGTGTTAGATCCCCTGTTCTCTTTAATCCAACATTGACCATGTCGGCATTACGCGCATGTGAAATTAGATTCGCAGACATTGTTACAGATTTGTTGGGGAGGCAAATTGGTTCCACTGCAAAGGACGTTATTAAGAAACTTGTTAAGTTTGTGATGCAGGGCAGGATCGGTGCAACCTCTGACATCTGTTTTTGCAACAAACGCACACATTCGCAACGGCGCACATTAACATGCAAAATAGATACGTTACATAGATAGTTACGGAAGAAAAAAACGGGGATAGAACACTGTATACCCTGAATGAATATGTGCCAGTGTTCTGCCAATACTCAGGCATTATATATATATATATATATATATATATATATATATATATATATATATATATATATATATATATATATATATATATATATATATATATATATATATATATATATATATATATATATATATATATATATATATAAAATACTGCTCTTACAAACGTCAGGATATCAGTCAACTGTGCGCAAGTAAAAGTTTTATTTTTCTGCCACCTATGGATATTTGCATTAAAAACCTGAGTAAGACTAATTATATTGCTATATTTATTTGAATAATAATAAATTTGAATAAAAATTGATTTGAAATCCAATGATAAATTTCATGTGGCTCAAAATTTTAATCCTATGTTCCATTCGTCCAGCAAGGGAGGGATGAGCAAATGTAGGGTTCATACAGATATGACTATTGTTATTATTATTATTATTAGTAGTAGTAGTAGCAACAGTAGTAGCAGTAGCAGTAGTCGTCGAGGTAACAGAATACATGAGTTAACCCTGGCAGGCAGCCTACTGTTCTTTCTGGGGGTAAACACACGTGGTACTCACATGATAAGCATTGGAAAGCTCCACCTGTCGCTCAGCATCACCCCACAGAACCGTCACTGTCACTCACTCTTGTTACAGATATTCTCTGTATATTTTTCTTTCCTCAGTTTGTACAAAGATGAAAGAATTTTTCAATGATCAGATAGCTACATGGGTGGTACCTACCGTGTTCTTGTAGGTTTTCAGCGGACCATCAAGAGCAAGATGTCTTTGATTCTGTTTGCACTGTGTTTTCTTGCCACCTCTAAAGCACCATACCTTTAAGGTATGATCAAACAGTGCTTGAAGAAATAAACAAAAAAAAAAGACTCCTCTTCTGTGTGAGATTTAAGGGCTGTGTGTGTGGGTGTGTGTGTGCGTGTGGAGCTAGAAACAAAAACAGATACATCGGACAGGGCATGAACCTTCCCTGTTGAGTAATGAAATTAAATGACAGCTCTTGAGCAAGGAATAAACCTGAGTGAAGAGAGAAAGTGAGAGACAAGTGAAGGGAGAGAGGGCAAGAGAGAGATTGAGAGAGGGAACGATGGTGGGAGTAGAGGGGGGCATTGTGTCCAGCCAGGAAATTGAAGCCATCACAAGCAAATTGAGTTCAGGTCCTTTTGGTGGGCAAGAGCAGACCAATCAATTTGGCCTACTACTCAGTGGCTGTCAGCCTCACAGAAGGACACCTTGGCATCCAATAATAGGAGCACAGTAAACAACTGATGTCCTGGCGCAGTTAGTCCCAGCTAACAGCAGTCTGTAGTATTTCTCTCGACCACAAAGACAATACATAACAGTTCGATGTTGTTCTTATGCACAAAGGGATGTTGTTTTCTGGTCGATGCTGGCTGCCAACATGAGTCCAAATGAAATGATTCCCGCTGCTGAAGGACTGAATTCACGCGCTGGGTTTGTCGAAAAAAAAAAAAAAAAAGACTTCGGATTTCATAATCGTCAATAAAGACAAAAGATATGTTTTCTGTAAAGAAGTCTTGTCAAGCCTCTTCACATGAATGAGCATTGGGACATTTGGACAGTGACATGGTAATTATCTCCATTACACAGTAGGAACACACAACATTAGGGTTCTGAAGCAGAAGATGCGCGGCGGAATGGGACAGCCCCCGCAGCCTAATTATCTCTATCGGTAACAAATTAATCCATTAGTTTGTTTTTGCTTCACTGCAGGTCCTGAGGCACCAGTCTGTGAATATACCATGCAATCTTTTCAGTATGCCCTTTGCTTATGTTTGTGGATAGTCATCAGCGAGTGGCTCAGAGAAAACGGAAGCCTCCAAAGGGTGAAGTGGCACCGCCGTCTTGTCGGGATGCCACCTGGAAGCCTCCCCCGTGAGGCGTTCCAGGCATGTCTAACTAGAAGGAGGCTGAACCGGGATACGCTCTGGGGATTACATCGCTGTGGCTCAGCATTCAAGAGCTGGAGATGGTTCTGTTCGAGACACACAATGAGACAAAACCTATGCTCACGCCACAGTGACAGGTGTTAAAGTGAGGATGGATGGTTGACTTGGTGTTGATTTTCAATGTCACAAAATGACGCCGGCAAAAAACATATCCCTTAGAACAAGTCTACTGACCTAAATCCTGCTCTGTTGAACAGCAGTCGGGCGCAGTCTGGACTAAAACATTCCTCTTGTTTATGGCTGCTCTCGTGCTTAATTCCTGTCGCTCTCATGGGGTCTGAGTTTATCTGCTCTAGATGGGAGCCAGTCGCAATATTCTGTCCAGAGTGAACAATGCGAGGAGCTCATGAATGGCTGCTGAATGATGCGTGCATATTCAAGCAGAGAAACACACATCTTTGTGGACAACCAGTGACATTTCTGACCGGCTGGGATCCAGGCAGCCAGAGCAATTCCAGCAGCAGTCAGCGAGAAAGAGACTCAGACAAAGCTTGCAGGTGTGTAATTGGTGAATAAGCAGGTGTCAGTGTTAATCTTGCAGCTGCTGAAGTGGTTACCTACTTGGCTGTCTGGAACCATGATAGTGTTAGATGACGTAAATGCTTTATTCACCACAGGGGCAATGTTTGCTACTTGACTCATAATTATGGTTTACATTTGCCATTGACTTGGCATTGGCTACGGTAGTGATGATATTGTGTCATGTACAGTAGAGCCCCTTTCACAAACAGTTGAGTCGTGGTATAAAGCAGTGGTCCGCAACCTTTTGATCGCTGCGGACCGGTCAACACTTGACAATTGGAACGTGGCTCGGGGGGTATGAAGTTGCCACTTTGACCTGTCAATATAAGGCCTCTGCATGTTTGTGTGCCGGCTATGACTCACATACTCTCCTCCTCTTGACCAGTGCCCTAACGCTCTCGGACGCTCCTTGCCGTGGTAACGTTTAAACATGTCTTCAAAATTGCATGTAGACACACCACAATACTGAATATAAAGTGCATAAACATTTTTAACTCAACCGTATTGTCAAATCGATGGGAGCCCTGAGCTTGTTTCGAGAGATGGTCCCGTTTGGGAGTGATGGTAGACCGCGATAAATCCATATTTCAAGTCAGACTCCTGGTGATGTTTGTAAAAAACGTTCATCTTCTTGGAAGTCGAAGGCTCTTCTGTCTCTTCACTGAGCCTTTTCGCCTTTGCAAAGAAACAACTGTTTCCTACTCATTTTGCGAGCTTGTGGGTTAAATTTTGCCTCTCAAAATGACTGAGGCTTAACCGAGAGAATCCGGTCATTTTTCAAAATAAAAGATCCTTCAGAAGATAATACACTCCTGTGCGGCCTGATACCAATTGCTCCACGGACCGGTACTGGTCCCCTATTTGTTATGTAAAAGAGCATCTATCTCTTCTCGAATCAACTTCAAAAGTTTAAAGGCTCTCGGCCTTCAATATCTACAGGACTGGCTTACAATGATGAAGGTGGAGTGCTTACCTTATGTAAAACTGCAGTGATTGTATTGACGACTCACTGGGCAGTCAATGATCATTTATGTGATAAGCCTCTGGCAGTTGAAGCACTCCAGGGCCGAGGCAACAAAGTCGCTCTGCCGCGTTCCAGTCAGAAAGTGTTGCTGCTGCCGCACTATCACGTTTGGCTGTTGAGAATCAATGTTGGGAAATTGCAGCTGTCTCTTAAAACTAGAGCCTTGACTTTCACACCCATGTTTTCTTGTTCGGCTCCATTTGTCATAAACATATACTGCATGCCAATAAAATTCTTCCTTAGCTGCTCTTGCAAATAGGTGAATGCAGCGGGGAATTTTGGAGGCGGGGTGACAAACAGAAACACAGGGTCTATTATTTGTTGATAGCTGTGCTGCTTGTCACTCTGATTATCTGGCAGGAGGAGTCTCAACTGAGCACAAACACGCCATCATTCATCTACTTGCGATTTTGCCTTCTTTTTTATGTGGTTGTGGAATCCAGAGGTACATTTTGACAAAGGAGGCTCGTTACGTGACAGTTTACGCAGCACACACTCTTCCCAGCGGACAGCTGTCTGGAATCTTTATTAGTCCTTCTGGCAACAGACTTTTTTTCCCTACTTTTATATCACCATTTCAAGGTTTTCGCTTAAAAATGCTGTGAGATAGAAGCATACAGCAAATGTATTAATCTACTAAGGGGGCTTCATGAAACAGTGTCCTACTTTTAGAGCTCAGAAGGTGGCGCTCCCGGTTTAAAAAGGATGTTAATAGTTGTCTGAAGCCAAAGATTTTAGAGCAGAGAGGACCATCTAGTGGGCTCTGAACATGAGCACACTGTTTCATGAAGCTTCACCAGCTCTTCTGCTGGTAAGAGTCTGGGGTGGGAGTAAACTAACTCATCTGATTTGTTTGAATCATGATGTCAAGTCACGTAGTAAATTAAATACTTTTTCAGATTGTATCTAATCTACTATACATACTTCTTCTCCTTCCTCATCTCTCAAGCAACAATGATGATGATGATGGTCGGGCATCATCACTAAAGACTGGAATTCTGATGTTGACAACAGTTAGTTCCGTGCTAACCAACATGCTAGCTCTGAACCCGAGGGTATCCAGCGTCACTGGCTGGTCAGCTGTGGTCAGCTGGAGGTGGATCGGCGCGCTGCGGCTACAGTGAGTGACAGTGAGAGTTGGACTTCACTGTTGGGAACTGATAAGAAATTTACATTTCAGAGATTCCTGAGACAAATATTAACAGGTTCTCAGTGCTCATCCCTAATCATCGGGCCCACAAATACTGCTGGGATTGTTGCTCCAGCCAAGTAGTAACTACATCACACTTTATCTTTGCAACTTGGCTTGTTTAAATGCTGCTAGTCACAAAGGGTTGACCTACTGCCGCCGGATATTTAACTTAATATGCTGCCAAGAACAACATAAATTATCAGTGCACACATGTAAAAAAAAACACACTTTTTAGGAAGATTTCTGCGGTCAAATTATCTTATTTATGATATCTAGCACTTCCGGTGACAGACAGGCAATTTAGGCAGTTTGAGCTGACAAGTGGTCAGACTTCTCACAGAGATGGAGACGGGGCGATAGCTACAGAGGGAGACCTGGAGGCTGCCCTGAGATGGATTGTCAAGCTCATTTACAGACCTCACTGACACAAGCATGACTGCTATTCTACCTTGGTCCCTGCTAGCTAGCCCAACACCTGCAGAGCCGCTGTCACCCATCACTTCAGCCTGTCAATAAACACGCGTGTCAAAGCTATGTGTGGGAACGTCTACCTGCTGGCTTTATGAAACCAGATCCCTGGTGCTTGATGCCTCTTCTGTGTGTATGTGGTGCACAAGACACGATGTTAAGGGAATAATTTGATGGAGACAAATGCAAATCTGACATTTAATATTCCGAACATGTCGAAAGTGAAGAACTTCCTCACATTGTTGTAGCTATTAATGAGGTTTAGACTTTAAACGTGTGATAACTGACGATGCAGACCTGTCTAAAATCTAAAAAATAATCGCTCCAGCAGAAAGACTTGAATACATAAATCTTGCAGTCGGACCACAACCACCCGGGGCTTGACCAACAGAGGTAATCCTCGCACCTCCTGTGAGAAATCAAGGACTCCTGCCTGAGGCTGTTGGTAGACCAAAAGCTCTTGGACTTCAGAAGATGTGACTGAGCGGGTAACAAAAGCAACTCATAGAGGAATTGAAACGCTACATGAGGGGGAAAAAAAAAGAAGAGACGGAATATGAAAGAACAAACCGAGTTTGATGCCGTTGGTTCATAGTAGTTGTAGATACTGACTCTTGCTGTTGGTTCAAGGATTCAGACACGCTTCTGTTTCTGTTTCAATTGAACATAAACATCGTAGGTGTTTCTCTTAAAGGCTCCTGCTGTGCCGAGTAAAGGGAGACACTGTGGGCTGGCATCAGCTGAAGCTGTTGCACACCACTTGGTTACAGATAAAAACACTTATAAAGAAGAAAAAAAAAAAGAATGCTCCATATTCAGGACTGGAGTTGGTAGATGATTTTCGATGCAATGAGGCGGAGTAGTCAATTTGCCCGCAGCTTGGTGTAAACACCATCAAAGCTTTCCTTTGAGTTTGACTAGACTTGAACTTTTTTTTTAATTGTATTTGCCTTGATTATAAGTAAAAGGTAAAAAGGATCCATCCTTTTTACTTCTTCGTCTGATAACAGACTCAGATAGTTTCGCTTTGAGTGTGGAGTTTAGCAGTGAATTCTTCAGTTTGTTTTGTTTTGGTTTGCTTTCATCGTTTCAAACGGCGAATAATAAAATGAATGAAAAAAAATAAATCACGACTAACTCCAGTTCCTAAATCGTTCATTTTCTGTCAAGTTTCTAAAAAAGTACTGTGGCTGAGAAGTGCAAAACACATTTTACATTATTGAAACAACTTTACTCTTGGAACAAATTTACCAATAGCGAAACACATTTCAAAAAAATTTTTGAGCAGAAATTTTTTCCCAAGTTTGTAAAGGTGTTGTCAGAGTTTCTAAATTTATTTTCAGTGTTTGTAAATTTGTAAATGTAACATCTTTCTGCATTTAATTTGGTCTGCTCCCTCGACATACACTGGAAACACATTTACACACTCTGAAAACACATTTATAATCTTGGAAAGACACTTACAAAAAATGTTAGCTAAAGAGGTTTATACATTGTTTGAAATATTTTGAAATATGTATTTGTGTCAAAAGTATGTAAATGTGTTTTGCACTTCTCAGCCAGCGTATAAAAGTTGGTCCGGTTTAGTATTAAACTCCTTTTATTGTTTGTTTGTTTTTTTCTTCAAACTGTTTCACATCAATTATTTAAAAGCAAAACAAATAAATACCTCGAAAGACTTATTAAGGATTAAGACTCCTGGGGACTCCAATAAAAATGATCAAATGTGACGGTCCTTCGTAAAAGCAAACACATGTCCCCAAATATCTTAAATATTTTATATGTTGAGCTTGAGCTTCTGTTTCTGTGGTAATAATGTGAAGAACAAACCTATAATCAAAATACAGTACTTCCCCATGGAGCAATACAAGCACACAAGTGAAGAGAAGCAGACTGAGGACGCTGAATGGGAGATTATAGCCATGCACCTGCTTTGGGATTTCTTGCTACTAAAATTGGAATATTCAGTGTATTTTCCTTTCATGGAGAGGCCTGTTTTTGGAAGCAAGGCCAATAAATAATGAGCATTATTATTTAAATGGAACTTCAAACTTATTGTGAGATGTTGCTGTTTGATAAATTGTCTCTAAACAGAAGCTGCTTCTCTTTACGGTCTTTTTCAAGCATGGGGTGATGAATGTAAAAGCACTATTTGGAAACATTTTTATATTTAATGATATATCTCTTACATCCACATTTAAATTTACAGGTACATGAAAAATGTAAAATGTCACGTCAGCAGATGACACATGTCAAATTTTAACAATGAATATCAAGGTCAAGATTAAGGTCGTGGTAGCTTTATTGGCAATTCTGCAATATATTGAACACACAGGGGATTGAAAATCATACATCACTCAATGGCTCCGTTGCTGCTGAAACAACACAGTCAGCATGCATAAAATAAATCATAAATATTTATCTAATATATATCTGCCGAAGACAAGCCTTCCACATAAAAGGAAAAGATGAAAGACAAGCCGATCTAATATACATCTCAGAATATATCTACATTTAAAACTGAGGACGCCCCTTCATGTCATTTAAAATTAAAATGTATATTCACAAATAGATTTAATATTTTGATTTGGAAGTAATATTAAAAATTCCATTTACTATTTTGACTGACACTCATTTAAGTCAGTCTTAAAGCATTTTATCGTTCCAAAAGCACGTGACCATTTTTAGATTTCACTGAAGTATTGCTCATTCAAAAGTGAGACAACAAAGTTTAAACAGTTCCAAACATACGGAAGTGAAAGAAAATACTTATTTTACAGCTCACTCAACCAGTGAGCTTTTTACAAAACGAAATGGGTCTTTTTTTCCCCCCACAATTATCAATCTATTTTCCACAGCTCATCCAAAGTTTGTTCACAGGAGCAGCTGCTGTAACAAAGAGGCCCAGACTCTCCTCTCCCCAGAAAGCTCTTTCATATCATCTTGGTAGTCATCCCCAGGCCCACCAGGAAACCTAGTCTCACTAGCATATATCTCGGGTTTCCTCCCAGCTGGCCGTCCATCATAAGTACCTCACCAGGGGAGCCATCCTATAAAGACGCCTCTTCCAGCTTGGTCCGAGTCTCTCCCTAAGGACTGGGCTCAGCCATCCCAGCAGGGTCCAGCACACAAGAATACATTTGTTTACAATGATGTGACAATGACTAATGTAACTCCTACCTGTTCCCACCTGCACTGATACGGACTAAGAATTTATTTTTACTGTGGCTAGCTTGACTTTGTACATGTTGCGCAAGCATGTTTTTTTTTGTAGTTTTTGAAAAAAAAAAACTACACTCCTCCAGTTATTGTGGGTTTTAATCTTCCAATGAAAAAGGTTGCCTCTCAAAACCTTCGACCGCCTTACACGTAGCGGCAGTCATGGAAACAAAAACCAAATATTGCTGAGAATATTTCAGAAAATTCTAGCTCATCATCTGCCAGAATCAACACGGCTCCTCTGCCTCATTAATTTGGATTCGATCCTTCGAAGCAGGGTAATCACGGCTGCGCAAATAGCTTTTATTGCTACAAAACAAACAGGGATCTAACTAAGCAGGCGCGTGCATCTGTACCTGTTTGCCGTAACCCAAGTGGAAATAGACTTGTAGGTTATTACAATTCTATGTTGGTATAGTCGACTCCGGATTCCGCTTGGACGGTATAAATAAATTCAATATTTTTACAAGTGTTGGATTAGCTCTCAGAGTTGAGCGGGTGCATTACTCTGTGTGTACACGCGGAGCTGTGCATCAGAAGCAATTTATCCTCGCGACTCCATCTTCATGCGGCACAAAGATCACATGAACTATAAGTCATAAACACATCATGCTTCCCCATTCAGTGCTCAGGGCCTCGCCGGCTGTGCTCTGTAGTTAACTGTCTCGGAGTGTCAAATCCTTCATTCTGATGCAGGAGATACACAGAGAAGAAGTGCTGTGTCTCTCATTTTATGGCTGTGGATGTCTGCCGAGGGAAGAACCAATCAGTGAGTCAGTAGTGGTCAACTTTGGAGCTAATGCTCTCTGGCAGTTGTGCAGGTTTCTTCAGTTCTGCTTAAGGCGTTGAGATGGCAATGCTGGTTGAACTGCTCCTGCCTCACTGTTCATGCTCAGTGAAGTCAGGTTATTTATCAGCGCAGCAACGCTGGGTGAAGACAGCGGGCCGGGATGTAGATGGTGAGATATGACTGCAAGGTAAAGCAGAAAAAAAGGGACGATAGGAGCAATGGAAAATTGACTTTTTTTTTGTTTTAAATGTTGGCCTTTAGTATTGTTAAAAAGCAGTGCCATACTCATTTCTGCAGACCTTTCCAGAACAGACCTTTGTCCTTTGTCTGGGGAAGAATGAATGGATATGTGGCCTATTCACTCATCTGTCGGACTGTTTGCCCCGAAAGAGTCTGAGTGATGGAGTTTGCTGATAATTACTGTGTAAGCAAGTGTTCCCTAAATACACAAAGCACACACTCGCAGCACAACCTGTCAACATGTCCCTGCTTGCCATTTCAGAATTGGGTCAAGATGTGACTGAGATAGATTTATCAATCTTTCTGTTTGCGTTTGCGGTGAGAAAAAGAGCGAGGGATTGACTGATAGTGCCGGGTTGTGGATGTGGCAGAATGCAGATGCTCCTCGGCGCTGCCAAGCTATAATTTAATGATGAAAAGCAGAAGGCAACAAACTTAGCCTCTGGTGAGGCAGCTGGAGCAAACTGCCTCAATATTAGTGCTCAAATCAAAGACTGGGGAGATTGCGAGTTATTTGTCACATATTATTTGAGTGCTTCATCCAGAAGCGAGTGTGCAAACCCTTCTTTATCGGCTCGTCTTTCATCTTTTCCTTTTAAGCTATGCGGAAGGCTTGTCTTCGGCAGGCTGGGTGTCGTCTTCTTAAGATTCATGTTATGGATGAGGCGAAAAGGGATTGTGAACATTGTGTTGACAGGAGGCAGCGTCTATCAGATACCAGTTGATTTGAGGCGCACAAAAACTTGCAGCTTGTCGGTGTGGTGGATAGATCTGTGACAAAACATGACAAAGCATCTGAAAACGACACAGAATGGGAAGTCGATTTGTCGTATCGTACATGTCACCAGTGCAGGGATCATGGTTAGCAGACTGATCATCTCCATTTTACTGCCCTCCAACATGCGCATTACCCCTCACGGCCAGCAGATGGCACAGCACCTTTGGACTGCAGCAGCCTGAGCAGAGCAGAAGAGACTTAAAAGAGATCTTTTTGTGAGTTTTGTTTTCCTGGTTGACTGATCTCCCTCAGTGGTCTGATTGTGAGAGCGGACTCGTGGGAAGTGTTCTCTCACTGCAGGTGTCAGACTGCTGCTAGATAAGATTATTTGTGGGGGTAGGGAGGTTGCATTGCGCCACGTGGGCATTTGCGCACAAGCGTCTGTGCGTGCGCTTTCGTCTCAGTGTGTGCTTCTCATTAAACGTCTGCCTGATCGAAATTCTGAGTTATATTGTGGTCATTCAGAAAATGACTCAGGATGTTTTCGACTTGCCCACTGTGCTCCATATGGTTACTGGAGGAGAAACGCAGGGAATAAGAGAAAGCCATGAGCCTCCTCCCTATTTGTTCTCCGTCTCACACGCACACCAGTGTTGAATCAGCCATGTGTTGTATTGTGTTCCATCTTCCCTGTATGTGCCACTTTTTCTACATATAGCAGAAAGCGAATCATCAACAGCTCTTTCACTACATGGTCTGTCGACAAATAGGCAAGTCCATTATTCACTAGACTGCACTGCATGGTCTGCATTAATCAAGCATGTGTAAGCCAGAAATAAGGGGTAGACGTTTTCTGTGCCTCTGTAACAATGCACCTTCATCAATATAACGCTAGGACAATGTACGTGTGAGATACTGTGTACACTGCACCTGATGTATGACATTCTGTGAGTGAGTTTACACCGCCTAAGTAAAGATTAATACAAACACTGACAGAGTGTTGCGACAGAAAACAGGCATTTTAATTGTGTGCTTATATACTTGTATATACATATATAGAGAGTATAATCCGAGGACGGTGTAGATGTGACATATACACTGTACCAGTCAAATGTTTGGACACTGCATCTCATTTATTGTTCTTTTTTATTAGTATCTGTTCTCTTACACTGCAGATTCTCAGGCTATGACTGAACCCATGTGGGATGACTGTATGTAGTTAACAAAAATAAGTGACCCAAAACATGTTTCACATTTTCAGATTCCTGCAAATAACCACCTTTAGCTTTGATGACTTCATGAGGTTGTCACCTGAAATGGTTTTCCAACAGGTGATGACCTCATGAAGCTCATTAGGAAGGGCTCGCAGCGCTGTCAGCGAAGCACGCGGCGTGAGTCATGTAACAACCCCCAAACATTTTATGGCACTTTACATTCTTTTGAATGGAAAACAGTGTTCAGCAACCTGCAATCGGGAGAGTAGGGAGACAGTTGTGAGGTTTGGGATGTGACAGGCGTGGTTTTCATTCACGGACATCGGAAGCCTCCATCTGTTACGCTTCATAAAAAGTCCTGGCTGTTTTTGGCACAGCTTTACCAGTTCTTAATGTGCAGGCCACTGGAGTGCACAGTATTATGGAGCAAAGTCCTGCGGTAGTCTTCATCTCGGTGATGAATGAAAGCAGCGGTGACCTTCAGATTTTCAGATTCACATTCATGATATGCTCTATTGTCTGTCCATGTGTGCGTGCGTGTAGCACTAGTGTCCAAATAGAGCTAATCTAAAACGGAGCCTGTTGCAGGCAATTCTTGGTCCCAGTGAAAATGAGCCACTATGTAGGTGCTTGAAAATGTGTTCATCGATCATGTCACATTGGAACAATTTTCACCGATACTTTTTCAGTGGGTTGGTAGACCTCTAAGTTGGGACGGACATTCTATGGATGTATTACATTCTGTGAGTGAGTTTACACCTCGTGAGTAAAGATTAATACAAAGACTGACTGAGTTTTGCCAAAGAAAACATGCATCTTAGTTGTGTACTTATATCCTTGACTGTATATATTCAGCTTGATGTTGTGCATGCAGTATGACATGGAACTTCATGGATTAAGGCGACATCTTTTTAAATCCAAACTCTATGTCGGTAAATGCGGCTTCTAAAATGGGTCTCTGTGAAGTGAGACTGTGAAGTGAACTCAAGGATGATGTTTTCAAAGTTAGTTAAGAGTGGCTCTTTCTCTCCAAGTCATAAATGTCATAACTACCAATCACACTGCACTTGGCCATTTTCCCTTTTTAGTCAATTTTCTTCAACTGACAATATTGATAAACTGTCCATGAATTCCAAAGCCAGTCAGGTGCCTTTCTCTCTCGTGTGGCCTGAGCACCAGGAGGAACTCAGGTGGGCTTTGTGGGTCAGAATAGACTGCAGGTGCCTCGCTGCGCTGCCTCGCCATCGTGACTCTTCTGAGATTCGGAGGGCAGCTTTGGTGAAAACATCGGTGTCAGTCAGTGCTGCGTCCACCTTGGTCGTCACGAAAGTCCCCACCGTCGTTGCCTAGCGACACACGTTTTATTTTGCATAAGCTTACACACTTTTGCAGCATACTGATCCGTTCATATGTGACACTATGGATAAATAACATATAAACAAGAAAAATGAAATCAACTGGAGAATGAAGTCGTGATGGCAGTGCAACAAAGTACATGTACCAGACCTGGTCTTTACACTTACAATACTGCTGAACAAAGAGGTGTGGCATTGATTCAACCATCAATTTTATTTATTCACTTATTATTTATATTTATATTTATATATTTATATATATATATATATTTCAATGTCTAATTATATTATGATTGCCACACTTGAGAGCTTGTAATTTTTATTCATTTTCAATTCATTCACCCCAAACTTGGACCAAAGGAAAGAGTTTTTTTTTCAAAAGAGATTTATTTATTCATTTGAATCCCTTCAAATACTTGAATATCCTTTGGTTTTAAAAATATCTCCTGTAATTTATTTATTTATTTATTTCTAATGTCATTGCGACGACAGCTATTTAACACGCCAGTCGGGAAACAATACTGGAAAGACTGAAGTGTCTCCACCGGCTCGGTGTTTGTGCAAGTGAGCGCATTTGGTCAAGGAAATTATAAAAACAAGCGGATAATAAATGTTAGGCTGCAAGATAAGCCTTAATATCTTGTAAACTGGCAGCAGGGGTAGTTTAAGCTGGTTTTATGCAAATATCGCCGAGTGAGTGACTGTCAGCAGCAGAGGAAACACAAATATTTATAAACATGCATAAACCCCTAAATAAACACTTGCCAGGTTATGAACATGCAGCTGCGGAGAAAACATCCTCTCATTCGAAAAACGCGAGATTACTTCAAGCTATGTAAATAATCAGTTAAGTCCAGTAATTGACAACTATTATGTAAACCGATGCAAAAGCCAGTTGAATGTAAATGAGGACCACAGACATTGTTTGCACATATTTTTAAATCAGTTATGCATTGTGCGGTTGGTCTGGCTCAACGTGGGCAAGCTGATATGATATTTGTGATTCATCCTCTTAATTCTTTTAAGTATTTTGTGGTTACTGTACATTTTTCCCATTTTATTTTTGGTCTTTTCTCCTTTTTTACCATGGTGATTAGCATGTATTTATAGTCCTAATATACTCAAATGGTACATGGGCCTGAGATGTGGCTGAACTACTCAGTTGTGGTGGTGTCTGACTGCAGACTCTTGGTTTGGACCTACTGTCTGGTCATGTGCATCCAGCGCTGTGTGATCATGTGCAGGATTCTGAGTCTGTTCAAGTGTTCATATATATAGCCTCTGTATGTTTGCACCATGTAAATGCACCAACATGCTACTTCCATGTCTTTATATAATTCAATTTACTTTCTGAATACTTGGTTTCACATCTAATGTTCATAACTGTACGTACGTAACCCTTTAACTCTTTCGGTGTCTTCAACAGAATGCGTCCGCTCAGATTTCAGGTCACACTGGGTTGGAGTCCCGACTCAACACAACCACTGCTGACCAACTGACAGAGTGTGAACTGTTGTACTAGCGATGGAATAGCATACTACAAAAACCTCATAGCATATTATAAATGAAACAGTGTCTCATTACAAAAAATACATACACAATAATCATGTGACTATATTTACAGACTCTTTCATTAACAAAAACACTGTATAAATCACATACCGGGTCACAATAAAAGGCAAAGTCACACCGGCTTGGGTCCTGACTCAACACAACCATTGCTGACCGACACATGGAAATACACAGACACAATGAAGCACACACATCCATGAACATAACCACAACTCAATGAAACATTCACAATTTTTCGTCCCAAGAAACAAAGTTCATGGTGCTTATATTATCAATACAGTACTTGTCTTCTCTGAAAAAGACTGGTTTCAATGGTAAAATCTAAATGTTCAGTTGACCTGAGTCTTTCACCTACCGATCGAGAAAGAGAGCGAAAAGTTGAACCTTCAAAATAAAAGTCCATGAACAAACTCAAATAGAGCCTAATGTATAAGCGTAAAGTAATAGTTCCCCATCATAAAAATAGAAAGACAACAGCAATAATAGGAATTTTGACAAACTTCACACATCATAAATCATACTTGTTACTTGCATAGTTGGAAGTGATTCATTTCCACTTTTTTATTACCACTGTTATGGCCTGACTTATCATGTCATATAATAAATAATTCTTTAAATAATCCGAACTGTTGTTGGTTCAGTTGTGGTTTTTAGTCAGCATGCATCCACCCACCTTGCTTCATGATGTTAGGACTACAAGCGGCGCTCACCATCTTTTTTTTTTTTTTTTTTTAATTGAATGTTGTATGCTGTTGGAGTATCTCTAAAATATATAATGAGATCATTTGCATCAGACTGCAGATTGGGTGACCTTTGCTTTAGCCAGTAATTACTGTAAAACCCATCTCTGTCTGTCATCACCAAGGATGTGGCAGGGACCTCTGTGTGCTCTCAAAAGGTTAGCTGGAGGCTTGTGTCTGGACGTATGAGAAAGCCTGAGGAAAATGTCATTAGAGCAAGGAGAGGAGACGCGCGGAATTAGCCACTGTAATTTCAATCACGGTGGATTTTAAAGAGTGTGTCTGTCTGTGAGTCCTTTGTTTATGCAGAGTCTTGTGAGAATGGCGGCGAGGAGCGTGATTATTTGAAATACTCATCCACCATAACCATGTGGCTTTGCCATGTTTCGTCTTTTCACTTCAAACGTACATTGAAATGTATGGCCTTAAATTAGATTCACGACAACCATAAGCAAGTCATTCCACTCAAAGGTGATAAAAAACTGTCTTTGGTTTATTAGGTGTCTCTTTTCTGCCGGTTGAAATCTAAGAATTATGAGAAATTTGCATCCTTTTTCATTGTGCAGTGAAACGTGACTCCACGTTATCGTCCCTTTGTTGTGAAAGACCCTTCTCCAGTGAAAATTTGAAATTATTCACAGCATTACCAAACTGGAAATGGACCCTCCGTCTTCAAATTACCCCCTTCATTTGTGTGTTTCAGCCAAAATTTGGTCGATGCTTTTGTCTTACTGAACAGCACTCAGTGACTCACGCGCCATGCAGCGCGGAACAATTATAATATGAGACACAACTGTTTAGTGAGCAGAGCAGAGCACTAACATCAGTGGCTCTGTTTTGTGCTCTTGGTTCTAGTCGCAGCGACGCGTCACGTTTCACCTGCCGGACGGCTCCCAGGAGAGCTGCAGTGACAGCGGTTTGGGGGACCACGAGCCTGTTGGCAGTGGCTCCCTCCTCACACAACCTCTCCCTCTGGTGCAGGCTCAGGACGACTTCTACGAGCAGGCCTCCCCTGACAAGAGAACCGAAGCCGACGGAAACTCTGATCCCAACTCTGGTAAGTCTGGACATTCATTATGCATGTACAGAACATGTCGCTGAGTTCCTGCTGGTCTTTTGTTGTGGGCACTGCCCTGTCTTTTTTTTGTGCGTTGTAGAGTAAGAGTTTTTTAGTCTGTTCTTTATATCAACCTGCAGCGAAACGTCTTAAACGCGATAATATACCTCTCCAATTAATTGCAAAGATACTCTCAAGTTGATTCTAATTTGTTTCTGTTAAGCCCCAAAGTAGATTACAGTCGCGGTTCTCAGACAAAAATAGGGTCAGAGACCCATTATCAGGCTGCCACAGGGCTCATTATCCAGGCTTTTAATTTTGAGCGGATTTTTCGATCCAGCCGATACCTGGCCATTCTCACTCCTTAACTCCAGTTGGGGAAAAAGTCCAGAGGTTCGGCATTTTAGTATCAGGCAACATGGCTAAGGGACAATGCCAGTCCCTGTGGATCACTGTAGGATAAGATAAGAAAAGGGAATCCTACCACTTATCCTATCTATTCATCTGCATTGAGGCAAACTCAGATGCATGTCATGAAGAAAGTTGCAAAACACATTGCGGTGGGATCACGTCACTTACGTTTCATCTGTTTCATTCTTGAAAATGGACAAAATCCAATTGAGACACTTTGCAGCAAAATGCGAGGACTAGCCTGAGTAGTGTGATGTCGCTGCAGTTCCTCGCTAACCTCAAGCGCCCCATCCCAGCTACCCTCCTTTGGCATTTGCACGCTTCATTGAAGAAATGTGTCATCTATAACTGCCCTTCAACACCCAGGGCTTCTAGCATTTGTGGATAGACATTGTCACTCCCACGGGTTTTCTTCTGTGGAGAGTTTGTCCACACCTCCCTCTGCCAGCGTAATTGATGCTAATTCACCGTGTGTCATTCCAAGCCTTTGTTTCAGAAGGCGGGATCATTCCCATGTGGTCTCGCTGAGTAGAGTACCTGAATTCTTACTCTGTGGGTATTCAAATTCTCTCTTTAGGAGTCCACATGGACATGCACACGTTTCAATGCTCACTAATATGAATATGAATGTAAAATGCCAGGTTCAAAGAGATATACATGAGTAATGCAGGGTTTAAAATAAACAAGACAGTAATACTGAAATGTTGCTTAGGATCCGTAGACCAGATGGAAGATGTGTGATTTTAATCCAGTTTCGGACTGTGGCTGCAAATTCAGTGTTCCTGAAAGCTTTGCTCCCAGTGATGGTGAGGCGAGCGATGAGGTGGCTGGGGGGTGGGGGGGGATGTGTGGGTACAGATGGGCTGGCAACAGCTACAAGGTCTTAAGGTACTGCGGAGTAAGGCTGTGGATGGCTTTGAACGTGTGTGATCTGATGGGCCGCCAGTGGAGTTCATGGAGGACAGGTGTGACGTGGTGAAAGGAGGGGGTACTGGTGCTGATCCTCACTGGAGTTTTTGCAGTTTTTTTTTTTTTGTGGCTGGCCAAACAGGAGCAGATTTCAATAGTCAAGGTGGGAGGGGGTGAGGCTGTAGACCTGGGTGGCACCAGTGCGACGGTTGTAACGCTTATGTATGGACGGGACTACTACCCATTTTTTACCCATCGTTGTTGCGAATGTACGCATATCGTCTTACACCCTCTTATCGTCTAACAAGTGAAAAGCAGCATCCTTTTTTGTTGCACTGCATTCTTCAGTAAACATGGCTGCTACAGCAATTGCTGTCGTCGTGGACCTCAGCTACGGTAGTTCTCGACCCTACACTGTACTGTATATCAGTGTTCGCACCGTCACTCTGGCAATACTGACCTGCACCTGCACAAAGCTTTTATGTTTCTATCTGCAATTGTGATCCCAAATTACTCCACAGCCAAATAGTGTCGTTCAGTTAGCGAAAAAGGTTTCGCTGTTGATAACATTTAACTAAGTGAGAGCCAGTGGTCTACTTGACTACGACTGACAGACTGAGGAGATCGTTCCTCCCTCACGCCATTCGGCTCTTCAACATCTCTCGGGAAGGACGATAAAATGGACAAATACACTCTAGACTCACTACACACTCACACCAAAGACACACGTGCACTTTAGTTCGTGACACACAGACACATTCACATGCTGAACTGTTGTTATTTATTTTAATTTAATTTTAATTTTAATTTCCTATTGTAGCATTGTTTTTTTTTTTGTTTTTTGTTTTTTTTTTACTTGCTCTTATGTTTCCACCCGTCATGCTGCTGGAAATGGGAATTTCTCTTCAGAGATCAATAAAGTATCTATCTATCTATCTATCTATCTATCTATCTATCTATCTATCTATCTACTTCCATTTACTCTGTGTGTTCAGGCATGCGGAAGTACAACTAATTTTTGGCCAATGGTGAAACTTTCACAGTGAGTGCAAGCGGTTCCCTGTGAGTTTATGACACGGTCGAGTATGACCACAGACCAGTGTATTCAAAAGACCAGGGGAAGTTCCTGTTTTAGCCCAGACAGGATGCATTTTGCCAGTGTGTGTGTGTGTGTCTTAATTGAATCAACTACACCTCTATGGACCACGGCTGCATGATGGCAAAGCATCTCAAAGTGAGCCTCAGCTTGAAAAAGCAAAGCCCATAAACACCTACAAACAATGTCTAACAACGCGTCTCAAGAAAAATCAACATGAGAAATACAATTTAATTCAATTGCACAAGTGGATTTCTCGTGGATCCGCGAGCGGGTCATTCATTTCTCACTTAATCATCCAGACTTGTTCATCCCCCCCCAAGGGCGAACCTGGGATTCCCATAGGCTTCTCACCTATTTGTGAAACTCATTTGATTTATTTAGAGATGATTTCCCAGTTGGAAGTCCTGGTGCAAAGCTGAAGATGTTAACTTCCCTGGATTTCTGCTGGGAATGAGCATTTCCGACCCAGTTTTCTCATTTTGTCATCTAGAGGTGAGGTGCGCTTCAGTTCAACTTTATCGCCCCAAGGTCAATGCCTGCTGTCTTCCAGAGCAAATGGCTGTTAGAAACCTGAAAGGCATAAAAGTTAGTTGTCGCACGAAAACATGAGTCTGTCTTTCCCCGAACAGGATTTGCCTTTTTTTTGTAGGAATTGCTGAACAGATTGGGCTGTTTCAGGATGGAGTAAACGCTACTGTAGATGGCGCCGACAAAAGTTAGCACCACGTCTCACTGGAGACTTTGACAACCACTTACTCTCACATCCAATTAACTTGCATACATATTTATGCCAATTAGTCATACTGTGCAACCAATCATCCGTTTGACAGTCGCTTTCCAACCTTTTCAGAGACGCATGAGAACAGAGGTCCTGTCACTTCTTCTTTTTTCCTTTCGATACAACTCCTGCTGAGCTTGTTGATTTTCTGGTCAGTTAAGAATTATAATTTAGTTTAATACCTGCACCTACTGTAGATGTCAAACTCATGTCCTGCAACTCATATCTTTAGATAACTAGATTAATTTTAGTAATTTTACTGGCTGGGGCGTCCAACTTTAGTTTCAGATACAGGCAGATTTGAAGTGGTGAAAATGTTGCCCTTCTATCTGAATGATTTTTCAGCATATTAAAAAAAAAAATTAACATTTTATCACATCATTTTTATGTCTTCATATGTATCATGTCTTAAAATGTTTGCCTAAATCTAAAGCAGTGTCTGAGACCACTGGACCTACAGGAAGCTGAATATATACCTCAAATTAATTATGTAATATAACTTTTCGTACACTAGTTTAGTTTAGCTTGAACTCTAAATCATATTTTAAGTTCACCATTGGATTCAAAAGCCACATACTGGGAAACCTGCACATACACTTGTTGACAGTGGCTTGAATAATACACTGAATGACAGAGGCTGCGGTGCCAACATGTTGTCACTCCAATGGTGTGATAAATCGACCTTCAGAAAGTTGCCTTTTGCGTCTTATACTGATGATAAAGGCAGCCTTTAGCGTCGCATATTGACGCATGGGCAGCGCACTTCAAAAAAAGAGGAGGTTGGGGTTAGGTAAGCCGTGGGATGGGGCGCCATTCATTCTACATTTAGCAACATGTCAAATTGCTATTTAAAGGCCATCTCAGTACCGTCACTAAGGAGGAGAACCACGTAAGGAGTTAGAAATAGCTACTGACTAGTGTATTACTAGTGTAATTCATTGAAGAGAGTTTCAGCATGTCTCCCCGAGAGTCCGTTCCTGCCCCCGCGTGTGCTGTTCCTCACGCTTTTTCGTAAGTATAGGACGGAAAAGTCCACTTTCCCAACGTCAGTATATATATTACGGGAGTGAGGGTTGGCACTGAAATCCGATCCACGGCCTCATAAGGACTTCAAGCCTGACCTCGAAAATGCCTGGTTGAAGTGTGAAAAAATACAGTTACGAACCAGTAATTCAACCTCCTGACGCGACGGATGTGTGATTATTATCATTACTGCTAAAGTGGGGAGAGTTTCCGTCACTGCTGACATTTAAGTAAGAAAACTGCATTTTGCTAGACTCCTGCATAATTGCCCTTCTCCTATGTGCACTTCATACTTAAATAATTTCCCAGCCGCTCCTTTCATAACCAGCGAACATTTGTCCAGGATAATTGTGTGCCCCGTTACATCTGGCCCGACGTGCTCAGAAACCATCTCCTAGATGAAAGTAACTAGATGTTCTCTCCTCTCCCGCTGAGTAATTGTGGATGAGTTATTTATTCCTGTGGCTCATCTGCACAAAGCAGCTGAGGTAGCAAAAGTGGAGGGGGAAAATAAGGGGAAGATTGTTTCTGGAGCACCTCAGTTCCAAAAAACACACAGATGCCCCACCTGGCAGCTGCTGCAGCTCGATCAAACCACCCCCCCCACCCTGCTTTTCTCACCTTGGGACCCTGAACGGAAAACACTGTGTAGGACGGTGCACACACTAATGGCTAATGTATGGCCCGCGTTGCACCACCTGAAGCTCCAACTGCTGGTTTGAATCCTCAGGCCGATTTTACTGAGCATGCAGTTTTTCCAATTCATCTATCAATTGGTTTCAGGCAGGAATATGATTTTTTTTTCTCCATTAAACTACTCATTGTGGCTTGCTTTCTCATAACACCCCACCTGTCAATCACTCTTCTCAAAGGTTACATGTAAGCAAGTATTTTTATTGTTAATAACAGCGCCCCATTCAGTTTTGCTCAGCTGAAGCAAGGAAAAAATGGACCTCACTTGAAACATAATTAATTGCGGGGAATATCCGGATCACTGCGCAGATACGGTGATAAGATCGTTTTCCATGCCATTACAGTGGAACAATTATTTCCTCGGGAAAGCTTTAGCTTGCTCCAAAAATGGGACACACTTCTTTGTTGAATTACACTGAAGCTACTGTGAAGGTCTAGGAGGCCAATTGTCCTGTACAGTTTTATTCTTGAAATGTCCACATGACGCTGTGGCCAAAACCTTTCATGTTCTATTGTTGTTGTGTTTATCATTAATACAAATGTTTGAATGTTAGTTTGAATTATTTATTCTATCGGGATTTCTTCCGAAGTTGCCTAATATGACTGTATTCACAAAAGAAACTTTTTTCATTGGGAATCAATTCCAAGGTGATGGACCTTCAGTCAAGTCTTTCAAAAGCGGCCATACATGAGAACAATCTAAATTCGGCTGGAAATATAAGCATGTGATGACAATTGAAATAAACTGCCACCGACTTTTGTCGAAACAGGTTGAAACCGCCACTAAACAATCAGCATTAAATGGGTCAAGTAACACATCAGCTGCTCATTGAATGAGACGTTGACAAAGACGAATATGTTTTGATAAAACGCTTGATTGCACTATTCATGCACAGAAACACAAGCGGCTGACAGATATGATTACTGAAGTACATGGAGGAGGGGGAGCAAGTGGGCGAGCGACGCTTGTTCAAATATCACACTGTGACCAGTCTGTTCGGGGTCTTTGTGAAAGTCTCTGAAGCTAGATTGTTATGTCCGCTAGCATGAGGATGGAACCACTCTGGCCATTAATCATTGATGGGAAGGACACGATGTAGAACTCCCTTGTTAGGTTTGCTTCCTTTTTTTTTGTTTTTTTTTTGGTCAGCTGTCTGATGTGGCAAGTTGTCCTTCCAAGTCTCATCCCTGACAAGTTGTCTGCTTAAAAACACAGAAAAGCCATTTAAAAGAACAACAAGCTAAGCCTTAAAATGAAACCTTCTATGATGTTTCCTCTTGGCGTGGCAGTGTTTTCTTCACTTATTTATCTCACCAGCATGAAACACACATAGCAGAGTGCCTGGATCTCCTGCTTAAGAAACTATTTGGAAGTGATTTTTTCCTCAGTTCTCTGCTTTATTTTATATATTTATTTTATGATTGAATCAAGCATAATGTAATTTTTTTTTTTTTCATTCCACTAGTTACATTCTGGAGGCCGATGACTCCTTTGAGTGACGTGAATAAAATTCAATGTTTCAATTATCTCCATTGGGATACTTTAGTCAGTCTCTAACTACTCATTTATAGTCAATTTTATTTGCAGAACACTACTGACTTTTCAGTGTGTTTCTCCATGTTGTGCGCTTCATTGAATCAGACGCAGAAGCAGCCTCTCAGGAAAACAAGAACCCTGTGTTTCTGAATGAAATTGAAGCTGGCAGTTTGATGACATTATAAGGTACTGCTTTAATATCAAGCAGATTCTGTCACTTAACGCTGAAATTCATACCAGCGCCTATAATGATGTGAGCGGCTATGTGTATGCAATACTATTTGAAAGTTTGGACTCGCTGCTGGGGGAAAATTGCAGGCTGCAGCACTCTGGTTGACTTTTGGGGTCACAGGCAGAACTTAAGTGCCACAGCCGAGAGCTTTTTTGTGGTAATGCATACATAACTCTGTGGCCGAAATCTGATCCCAGTGCAACTAAGTTGATGGAACTTTTCTCGATGCCCACAGCTAAGTGAAGTTATGTGCAAGTGTTTGAGGTGAAGCTGGTGTGTGATACCACTGCAAATGATCCTGTATCACGAACCTTCTAGCGCAGCTTTCATTAGCGCAGCCATCTTTCCAACAGGGTCATTAATGAGGGGTTATTTAAGATGTTTTTTTTTAATTTTTTTTATTTCTTTTAATGCCACACAAGCATTAAAAGAAATTGTCACATGCACTTTGGTTTGTTACAATGTCAGTCACAATAGTTTCTGTTGTTTATATCATCACATTATTATTGTCATTATTTATTTATTTATTTTATTTTAAATGAAATTAAAATTTTATATTTTTAATTTAAAAAGGAATTATTATGTGTATGATTAAACTCAAAACAATCACTGGAGTCTGTCCTGGATTTTTTTATTGTTATTACCTAATTCAAGATCACACACATACTGTAATATATATATATATATATATATATATATATATATATATATATATATATATATATATAGCTATTTACATTGTAGATTCTCACTCATCAGTCATCTAAAATATGAAACATATTTAGACATTTTTTTTTTACCATGCTACATAGTTCCACACACCCTCCTTCATATATTTGATGCCTTCAGTATGTATCTGCAATGCAGAAAGTAGTAGAAATAAGGCATGTCCAAACGTATATTGTTTCATCTGTTTATCCTATGTCACTTCTTTTCTCATTCGATCAATGATTTGAACACGTTTTCACTGAATGTTACGATCGATCACTTCATCGAATGATCCTGGACTTGGTCGGGCTGGAGTGATGCTACTCTGCCGGCGTGCAAACAAGTGTGTATATGGCTTTGTGTCTCTCCTTTCCACACCTAAATCCCACTATACAAAGACAGAGTAGCAGGGTAGAGTCGCTGGGCCTCTTGACCGAGCCTGTGGGTGGGTGGCACGGATTCATATATCAGGGAGAAGTGTTAATCTCTCTTGGGTATTGGAAAGCCAGTCCTCAGTAAATATGTTGCCCCAGGATACAATGGGGTTTAAAGGATTTCTGTCTCCAAAGAGAAATTAGGCAGGAGCTTCAGAAGTGAGCTAAATGGAAATGCTTGCTGGAGCATACACAGAGAGCATGGCGCTGCTGTCAGCTAGTAAACATCGTCTCAGAGTTGCCTCAGTCATTATTGTGGAAGTATGTGCCAACTAGTGTGGTGAGCAGACGGGTGGGCTGATGAGAAGCTTCTCCTCTACTGATGATTACTCACAACAGGGAGGAGAGAGAATTCTGAAGACTGCAGGATTATGGTGGGATGGGAAGTATTTATGCTGTTAGGAAAAAACGGGTAATTACAGTTATAATTTCATCTACGAGGAAAATATTTTTACCAGCTTCTCAAAAATGATGTGGGGATCACAACAATGTCAACAAAGCATTGGCTCAGTCTTTAGAAAATCAAAGAGCTTTTGTTCTCGACAACATACAGTCAACACAAAGTTCATTTGTTAAACTCTATTTTTTATTCAGCTGAATTAAAAGTGGGTTTTTGACAGGTCAATATTTTAGATTTTGAGCATATCACTGAATGATTTGTTTTAACCACTTTTCAGTGTTGCTGCGCTTCTTCACACTTTACATTAATACATTTTCTTTTTTGCAAGCAACAAAATTGCAAGAGAACGTACGAGAGAGAAAGTAGAGTTGGTCGCAGAGCTGCCGAGAGTATGTCTGAGACAGCAACTTAAATGGGTTATCTCAACATTGGCGCTACTTTCTCCGTCTGGGCTACTTCAACATGTCACGGTGCAGGTCCTCTCAAAGCGAACGCTATCTCCAGTGAAAGCTGCACCTTTACTCTGGTGAAATGATCTAATGGTTGGAGCGCTGTGATAGGAATAATCCCCACCCCCTTTTCTAAACCAGACGGAGGGTAAATCCACAGGAGAACAGCAACCAGACACCAGTCAGAGAAAGAGATTTCTCACAAAGTGGGAATTGCCTTGCTGTCACCTTTTTTTTTTTTTTTTGGACAGCTCAATGTCCAGCCCACAGGTGGGAGAGGTGTGTGCGCGTTGTCGGGGGTTCAGTAGAGGGAAACAAGTCAAGGCGCTTCCTTTATTTACATAAAAAATGAACCCATCATAGCAATTGTGTTCAATAGGCAAAACAGACACAACAACAGACATGCATTATTATAAGTGAAAAAAGCCCTGTGAGAGCGAAGACCTCGGCCAAGCAGAGCATTTGCTTTTCACTTCCTGCTTTGCTTTAAAAGATGTTGATTGGCTGTAGGTGAGTTTTTACCAACTCCAAAGCAATGTGAATAAACAACAACACACTCTCCCACCAGTTGGAAACACGATGTTTTCTAGTGGAAGGACAACCAAAACAACTACTAAGTCAAAGCTTCACCTGATTGAGCCTTAGCAATAGTCCAGTGGAGTGACAAGAACGATCTGAACTCTGGAGCATGTTATACACAGACATTTCTCCATTTGGAAGCCGCTGACGTGGTCCTCGCTGACTGGTCCTCCTCTTCGCTGACGTCCTCGTAACCATGCCAATGGCTACGTTCTCATCCTCCCTCTTGTGTGACCGGGAAAGTGCAGACTCCTTTTCCTTTTAAGCCAATACTCCACCATTCATCTGGTCCCTTTGTAGCCTGCCTGCCGCCTTCTTTAGTCCGAGCAGCCTCCTCACCACCACATGTTTACTCCTTCTCCAAGTCACCACCTGGTCATACATGGCCTCTCACAGTCTCTTCAGACATACACATCCAGATTCCACTCATGCTTAGCAATATTAGACAGTAGACTGGTCCTTGTCTCCTGTTGGTCAGGGCAGGTTAGTTCATGCATTTCAAATTTATATATATATATAAATTTGGAATGCATGAAAGGCTTTGGTGTGTGTGTGTGTGTGTGTGTATATATATATATATATATATATATATATATATATATATATATATATATATATATATATATATATATATATTTATATTTATATATATATATATATATATATATATATATATATATATATATATATATATATATATATATATATATATATATATATATATATATATATATATGAAGATAAGAGAATAAAAAGGCTTTGGTGTGATATATTGCGATATATACATATATAGATCCAGATGGTACACCAGAACACCTCACCATCTTACGTTATTTTGCTAACAGCCACACTCTATCTATTCCAAACCCAAAAAAAAAAAAAAATTGAGGCAAATGAATTTTACAGACTCCTGAAAAATGAATGTAAAAACACAATTAATAATAAAGAGCGAGCTTGATCACATTGACAGGGCTCATTGAAACAGATTTTGTTAGTTGCAATGTTAGGTTTTTTCCTGCTCCTGCTTTGCTCAGTGGTTTGCTGAGGAACCAGGGCTTTTCCCTTTGAGCACATACAGTTTTGATCAAATACTCACAAGTCAAACATTTAATTGATCTGAAGTAGCACGTTAATTGGCTGTTATGTGCCCAGGGTGACGGCGAGTCCGATGAGGATGAAGTTGCCCGCTGACAGAAGAAGAAGATAAACCACGCACATAGAAACAGCGACCACCACATGAGTTGTTTGCTCATCCAAGTGTCATGCCGGATAGCTCGGTAGAGGCTGATATGATTTTGATGCAGCTTGGTGGAATGATGGGCCTCTCTGTTTCTCTACGGCATTTAAAATGACAGGGAATAGCTGAAGGGGCATCAACGATTAAAGGGCAACGAAGGTGACACATTTGTTAGTGACAAGCTGACAGTGATTTTTGCCGATCACGCTCGCAGCATGTTTTCCTGCTGAAAGTTAGATGTAGCAACATGAACTAGCACTTTGTATACGTGCAGACACCAGTGGAGCGGATTATTTTCAAATTGGTTATGCATGTAAAATATTGAAACACTGACATATTGTTAAAAATAATATGTATTGCAATGTATAATATGTGCAATATCCTGTAATTGAAAGTAAAATGTGTCTTTATTGGAGACAATAGCTTTTATAGCCAGATGGTGCGTGTAAGTTTCAGAGGCAGGGGTCAGGTACAGTAACTGCTCTGGCTGCATTGACGGTAAGGTTAGCTGAGGGTGTAGAAAAGATGAAGAAGCGCTGAGAGTACTGGACCGTGTGGAGGTGGGAAGGAGTCTGGAGGCATATGGAGGCTCAAGGTTGCAAAGATCTTTCAACGTGAGAGGAAGATTTGTAACTGAAGTTGTGTTTGCTGGTCAGCAAGGACGGTCTTTGGGGGACGCGCTTGTCGATTAGTTTTGACTGGGTTGAGGACTCAGGAGAAGTGACCAGATCACATCACACATCCAGCACATTGAATGAGAGCTACTGTATCTGTGTGTGCAGTGTGCATCAGCAGAATGTGAGATGCTAACACCTGTAATTTTCATCATTTGCATTTTGGAATTTTTTTAATGAAATGTGAGAGAAGGGGAATCAAACAATGATACGGTTCAGTGAGACGGAGGCACACCAATGAATAGCTTATTAGGCAGAGAAACGACTCATAAGAACTACATCAGTAAGAACAAAATACAGGTTTTGAAATCATTTTCTTGCCAGAAACCAGACATGTCTCTGGAAAAAAAGAGGATGTCTGGTCAGCCAGTTCCTTCAAAGTTTCCACTTTATTTTGTCTGTCTTTTCACTTTACATGAGTTCAGTGAGTACTGGAAATATTACAGCTACTATATTAACTTTGGTTCATTTAACTTTTTTATTTTTTTTGGTATTTTCTTTTCCACTCAATATTGGCACAGTAGCAAAGCTTTGTATTGGTTAGTTTTAAAAGTCACGTCGAAAAGCACGTTGTCTGCTAATGAGTTTGCACTTTGATAATTCTCAGCAGCTCCGCCACGTCAATATAAAGAATATACCATAGTCAGGGGTGGAACTGAAACTTATTTCACCTTTTACTTGTTATAAGTGTTCAAATACAAAGTGTGTTCACACATTTTTTTTTTCCTTCTGAGGAAACTTCTGACATACGTCCCTGTAATAAAGACACATACACATTAGTGCTGTTTGGAAATGTATCTTGCTCCCTCCATACATTTGATTTTAGCAGAGAAAAATGCATTAATAAGCAGACTTTTTCATACAAATATTAGGGAAGATGATGAGAGATAAGGTACAACCTCATCAGTAGGCATTCTGTGTTATGGATTGATATAAAAAATATGAAAGATGTGGCCTACATTAATGATGCATAAGACACTTCTGCATTCCATAAGTGAAGCATTTAAATGTCATTCACTGTCCACTGCTGCTGCAAGCTGACATTTGATTGGCAGGGTTTGGACTCAGCTGCTTTCATGGCCATCAAGCAGCAGCACTCAAAGCAGGAGGCATTGTGCAGGTAAAGAGCAGCACTCTTCCCCCAGGTGCTCCTTTATGTCCAATTCAGACAGCAATTGCTTCATGTCCCCCAACATCATCACTTTTTTTTATCCCGCATGACACCACTCCAGCCACATTTTGAGACTCTGTCAACGAGTCTGTAAACTTGGAAGCGATTCTCGGGGACTTTGAATCCAAATCAGTTGAGCATGAACGCTTGAAGTTATATGACAGTTCAGTTATTACTTTCAGTCGAAGGAGTTGAAGGTGTGTGAACGCGATGATCTTGATATGGGAAAGCTCTTCAAACCCGCAGATATGCTCTCACGTTCTGAATGCGCTGAGAGAGATGGAAGTAAGGCTCGACACCTCCTCGATGTTCATCATTTAAAAAGCCTCAGCGAACGCAGATAATTGTCACCGACGGTGAGCACATATGTTCATAAGTGTATCTGCGTAAGTGTGTGTGTCTAGTGTGTGTGTGTGTGTGTGAGCTGCTGATCTGCAGCCCCCCCCTACAGTGTCCCGAACCTTAAACTCCATGTGCTAATCCCTGTAAATGTCACCCAGAGCTAGACAAGTTATGTGTTGCTTACTGGTGTGAAATTTGTCAGTAGGTGGAAATGATTCTATTTAATCTATCCTCTAGTTTGCGTGGCAGGCAGAATTGCTCTCACAAGTGTTTAACAGAGTGTCATTTACAGAGTGTAGACCTTCAAGGGCTGAACTATAACTGAAAGATGTCAGGCATTTGCCTGCCAGCATTAGCCCTGCAACGATACGACATTTTAAAGGCAAAGTCAATTGTCCGACCTTTAGCATGGACCAAATTTGATTTTGTCATGTCAAAATTAGGATTTAAATAGTTGTTGACATTTTGCTGTTTTCCATGTACATGTACATGTTTAAATGTACTGATTGAATTGATAAACGTTTATTCAAGAATCCTATCTCAATGATAATTTAATGCATTTTATGTCTTTCGATACTAAAATGGCCCGATTCCGTTTTACTTATTTGATGTTTAGTTCAACATGTATTCTTCAAATGAAAGAAAAGGGCTGCTCATCTCACTAAAGACCGTGTTATGCTGCTGTCATATATTTTACCCTTGACATTCTTTTATGTATTCATATATTTTTTGGGTTAGAATGCAACATACTCGAATGACACAAAGGAGTCACTCTTGTCTCTCCGAGGTGAAGGTGGAAGGAAACAGTTCTTGTCGAGACTCAGCCCACCTCTTGGACAACTGTCAGATACATCCCACGCTTTAATTTTTACTATGTTCACAGTGTGGGCGGCCAGAGTTTACAAGTTGCTCAAACTTTTTTATTCAGCCACATTGCGATATCCGTGTACTGTGAAGCACACTGTGCAGATTAGATCAGATTAGATTGCTAAATTAAAATAAATAAGTAAATAAATAAAAACACTAACCTCTAATTTCCATGTGGAGGTGGAGCTGTGGAGAGTTTTTTCAAAAGGAAAACATTTTTTAAATTTGGCGATTTCTTCTGGTTGCCGATTGGCTGACTATCCACTTCAATTCCGCCTTAGGTTTGTGCGGAGCTCTGCACAACACCGCAGCAGAGACAGTGAAAAGAAAAAAAAAATGTGAAAATGTGTGACATTTTCATTCTCAAATTTTACTGTGAAAGGGCAGTGCAAACGTAATGTGATAACCAGCGAACATGAGCACTTCCTTCGTGACAACATGGAGCGTCGTACCCCCAGTATGCAAATACCGTCGGATTGAAACTTGCGTGATCACGGGAAATTGAACACTCGGCTGCGGTTCCATGTTAAGTCACCGTTCCCCCCGTCGCCTGTTCCTGGTGGAAGATACGAGGAGTAGTGGGTTGGTTAGAACGGATGGCTGTTCTTAGTTTTAACGTACAAATGCCAAGTTTCCCTGCCAACCTATCTGTCTCCATGATGACATTGCCCTAAAAACAGTGCTATCTTGATACCACATCTGTCCCAGACCTGCCTTCGGACGTGCGTAGAAGAACCATGAATAGAAAACTAGCGCTCAGTTACACAAACTTTAAGCCAGTGAGACGCTGTTCACTTTGCAAGTTTGGAATGTTTGAAGTTCTAATGCATATTCTTCACCACATTAAAGATCTGACCAGTTTCCTTTAATATGGCAGCAGCCAATGGGCAGATACAGTTTCACATGTTATTCAGTTCCCTGGTGTGTTAATTAATATTTATATTTGTCCACTGCCTCAAACTCTGCCTTCAGGCATTTATTAAATTATCATGAGTTTGGGCAGAGGCATTACTGTGAGTTGTTAGTGAGCGCGCTGCACTTCTCATTCACAGTGTGCGATTTGTGTCACAACTGCAGCTTGGTTCACCACTCAAACCCGTGCATACTAATTCCAGAATGGATTGTTTCATGCAACAGCTAGTCACAATGTCAACAGCAACAACATCGCTGAGGAGGGGCATTAAACACTTGTTTGTCTGCTCAATTATTTACACAAGTCAGTGATGCAGAGTAGCCTTTGGCAACCTGAAGCCAAACACCCATAGCTTCACCATTTTCACAATTAGAGCCAGTCCTGTGAGGTATCTGACAGCGTGACTGGGAGGTGTGCGCCACGTAGTGTTGAACGCAGAGCTACTAAATGCAAGGCAGCCATGATAATTAGTGTTTCTTGCCATGAGCTCCTCACTGGGGTCTCACCCCCGCACTGACCCAGGAAGATTGGAAAGAGGCCCGGTGGCTCCCAAGAGACTAAGCCTGTCAGGTCTGTCACTTCTCCCACGACATAGGAATGAGCAGAGGTGTTTTAAATGCCAAACAGGACACACATGCCAAGCCTATCGGCAATGCCTGAATACAAGCCCTGTCTGTCTGCTTCCTCTACTCTGCAAACCCTGCAGCGGAGCTGAGGCTCGGCGTCTGGGACGGCATTCAACTGCTGAAAGGAGACAAACAGATAAAATCATAGGATTGCTATTCCTCAGCCCTTGGAGCTCTTAAACAGAATTGAATAACGTTTGCCCCTGGTTGAACGTTTGTGTCTTCAGATTGTACGAGTGTGGATTAAAATACTCTCTTCTTCGGATTGAGGTCCTTAAAAAAAAAGCATTTAAATTCATGATTTCCAACTTTAGAGTGTGCCGCAGTCGTGAGTTGCGGTGCTGACTTGGCATCAGCTGCTGCTCCCCGTGCCTTCAAAACTGACTAGTGATATTTGTTTACTGCCTCTTTGTTCCCCCTCAACACAAAGTTCAAAGCGATGCAATGCAAATTTCAAGGTTTCAATAATTTAGGGGAGCAAAGCCGCTGGTTCTAGTGAATAAGAAGCCCAGAAATACACATGAAGCAAAACAACAATAATAAAAGACCGGTGAAATGCATCAGAAAAACAGGATGTTCGCTTTTAACTCCGGAAGGGGTGAGACATTGTCACGGAATTCTTGAACGACTTTTGGGACTTCAAGTCCCACAATTGATGTTCAGAGAAAGTGCCTGCATCTCGATCTGTCATTGTCTCCTCCTCATGAATAGGAGAGGGATACATTTCCCTGTTTTAATTTTGCAATTCATATCATTGAGAGAATGTAAAAAAAAAAAAAAACTGCATCAAGGATGACTTTGAAACGTTGAATAGTTTGTGAATGACTTCAAGTGCTGTGCCCTGTCTTTAACCTGCTGATAGTCTGCTCAGGTAGTGTAAAGCAAATGCAGCTGGCTGGGAGTGTAAAGCCTCAGAAACAACATCTGAGTGGACAGTGTTTGCTCAGAACTCGCTGCTCCCACGCAACTCTAGGAATGAACAGCATTTATCTGAGCTATTGCTCAGCACTGCTGAGGTCCACAGTAATAGACAGTTGAGGGCCTTATAGTGTGTCCATTACCAGATCTATTGGGAATTAATGCATCATTTTGTTGGATGGAAGCAGGATCGATCAAAGAGGATGTGGTCTTTGGTGGTCGAATGTCTCAAGTTGATGTTGATGTTACCAACATGGATTGGTATGTTGCTTAACAGATTTACTGTGGGAAGAAATCCACGCATGGGGGATTATAAAAGTCACTCATGGACCCTGGTTCTTCCAGAATCCACATGCTGGGTTCCGACCTGGGTACCAAGCTACTGCTCAACTTCCTATCTCTATACTGTTCAGGATTCTTCGGTGCGGCTCTGTCGTACATTGTAATTTGAGTGAATTTGCATGTATTAACCCTGAGCACACACACATTCATGCATTTCCACGATCCGTACCAGCATCGACATGCATACTAGAATCCTTTGTCTCCATGGCAGCATAAATGCACATTTTTTTCAAGACATACAGTGCATTATACCCCTGAATATTTCCTGTTCCGCTGGAATACCACACCTCCTTTAGCTCCCAAACTTTATCATCCAGATAACGCTGATTTGTTTTGGAAAAATAACTGCTTGTTGAGGAAATGAAGTCGAAAGTACACAGGAAGAAATTACGCAACATCAGTAGCAGATGGGGTTCGAGAGGAGACAAAGAGTAAGTCTATCCTATCGGGGGGGCCATATGTGCCATGGATAGCGTTCTGACTTGTGGTGCGTGAATGAGACAGATGTTTGCTTTGAGATTGCTGAACTTTAAAAAACAGCAACAGAAAGTAGCAAGAGAAAAAGGCTGCAGAGTCGAGCAGAGAACGTGTCATAGCGTTTGAGAGAGTAGAGAAGTTCCACAACCATTGATATGGAGTGGTGGATTACTGGGGAAACATTGATCTGCTTGAACGTTTGCTAACAATAACAAAATGCGTCTTAACCGAGAGGACGTTGTTTATTATGCCAAGTCATTTTTACAATCAATAACGTGTCAGCTCATTTCCATGGGAACAGTGGAGTGCTTCTCCTTTATCGTCATTTTTCGCGACATCACAAAAAAACGAAAATAGTAATCAACTTTAATTCTTGAATTTTATTCTGCACGAGTCATTTCCGTTTCACCAACGGGAAACAGACACCACCAGTAAAGTGATTTGATGGAAGTGAAATTGACAGCATAAATGGCAGGCGCTCACTAATGTTGACAACTGCCAGTTACTGCCTGCGGTGTCACATGATCAGCCATGATGGACCCTGATGTGATTCGGTTGGATTACAGAGGTTCCAAAAAGTGGGCCGTTGTGACCTTTCCCTCGGGAAGAAGAGCTGTCTGAGACGGAACGGCTTACGCAGCTGTTTACTCTGCATCACTTTTGCAATTTGCACGCCATTGTTCACAGCCATAACCTTTTCTGCCAAAAGTTCTGTTAATCCGAATCCGTCCGATACAGACTGACAGGCTGCACGCTTGCAAGGTCTTTCTTTGCTTTGAATAAATGTTGAAGGATTTGAAAGACACAGATGTGCGTTAATGATCCTGATAATGTGACTATAAACAGAATGAACTATTCAGTTTCAAGACTATATCAATTATTTCGATGAATAAATTATATAAGCCATTAAAATAAAACATAAAACATATATATTGACCTCTGCTTTAGTCATGTCTTGTGTAGATTCCGGCAACCGTGCATGAACTAACAATTCTGAGCGTTCATACCAATTCCAATTGACACAATTTGCCCCATCCACCGCACATAATGTGCATTGATTTGGAAGAATTGGACTGCAGTGTAATAATTGTGGCATGAATCCCAAGAATTCACGCTCCACAGATGCAATCCTGGAGAGCTTCAATGGTGTGAATGTGTTGCTGCGGGGACAGAAGGGAAAAAAAAAACAAAAAAAAAAACGTCTCAGTAAGACAGAGCAGTTTATTTTTCTTATATGAATTTGCTACCTCTGACACCAACATTAGAAGATGAGTGCCAGTAATATTGATATTCCGAGTGGTGGATGTAGATGAATGTAAGATTATCCTCGAGGGACATCTTCCAAATCGGGACTCTGAATAATCAAATGCTATGAATTTTTATCCTTCTTAATCACGAGAGGCAACGTGGAAACAGTAGAGTTGATTAAAGTGCAGCTGAGATTCATTCGATCTGGCTCGAAGGAGTGTTTTAAATAGAAGTCCATTTAGCAAAATGTTATGTCCTTAATAGAAAGGTAATAAGATGGTCTTTAGCTTTTATTGAATTGTGGAGCCCGTTGTGAACTTTCCAATGGTCATACTTTGTCGAGCAGCAGGAGAGCTCTGATGGACGAAAGGCTCTCACCTTACATTATGTGATTTACAGCGAGGAAGGATATGTCAATTTATTTCATAAACAAAAGAAACCCACGATTCTGTGGAGCCTTGTTTTGAGCAAAAAGTCTCAGGAACGACAACATCTAGAAGAGAACATGCTCAGGAATAATGTAATATACACTTGTAATAAACACTTCTTTTATGAGATTGGAGATATATTGACTTTTCACTATAGAATGAAGAGTAAAATTCCAATTTATTCAACGCTGTCCCCTCCTTCCCACCTCTTATCTGGGAATACTGCTCTGCTCTGAATCTTTTTTTGCTCTTTAGCCAGCCTGTTTGTGTATTGATCCTTTTGTTGCGGTGGCACGTAAATGAAAGGGGGATTTAGAAAAGCTTCTCCTTGTTCCCCTTTGTGTGTGCTAATTAACCGGTACATCCTTTGACCAGCAATTACAGACACACGCTACAATAGCCTTAAAACCTTGTGGTCTTTAGAAAGTGTTGACACTCATTGTTGGACAGTCGGCATCCTTTCACCCTCTAACGAATTTAGCCCGGACCCACAGGTCAGGTCTTTGAACACATGCAATTAGAGGTGTCAAAGGGCTTTAAACCTCTGTGTTTTTGCACTTATTCTTATTTACCTCTGCTTTAAGTTGGTTAGAGCATGCTGCTGATGGCGCTGTCATTCGGTTTCACCTTTGACCCGAGTGTGAATAAAAGTCCCAATAATCAAAAAGCACCTAAGTGAGTTTCTGCTGGCGCAAACTCCTGCCTTTAAATGCCAAAAGCTTCCACATAAGACCTTCAAAATCGCAAACATTTCAAGGTGCACTGGCAAGTAGCTGCTGTTGAAAACCAACCAATACAGTCCCCACTGCGAGCTTTTATATTTCCAACGCACATGTGGGTCGTCGAGAGGGATGTCAGCGCGCCATTCAGAGAGAGGAGAAATGTGAAGCATCTTTTTAACCGTCAAGTTTTTTTCTTTTTTTTCCACACTTGATGAGCCGTGTGAGTTGAGGAGTAAATAAATTCAATGGAAGACAGAGGAAGTGGATGGAACAGGGCCATGTGATCAATTAATGACAAGGTCGCCGCAAAGAATGAAGAGTAGTCGGCATTGAGACTAAAAAAAAAAAAAACACATTCAAGTGTTCCTTTTATCTTACATGTTCCAATGTCTCCATCGAGCCAGGAACTTTGCATGGCTGTGGTAGTCCCGTATCTGTCCAAATGTACACGTGTAAAACCCAAAGACCTGAGGTGATCCTGTCATTCCACTGCCATAGAAGCAGTCGTATGTTATCCTGTCAATTTCCGGCTTATCTGCCTCACTAAAGCAATTAGTGCTCTGCAATTGGAGCATCATGCAGTTAATTCATTTCCCAGGGTTGAGCTCTCTTGGTCTAGTGCCACACTCCATGTGTTAAATGAGTGTGTTTATGGGTCAGCTCCACTAAAGGGTAAGAAAAGCACTCAAGATTGTCTGCGTCTTTTGGCACCCAGCACAGCCACCCAAGGCCATGAAGTATAGACAGTACATGCAGAGTAATGTCATTTAGACCTTGGCAGGCTGCTGCTGGCCCACTCAGGGGACCAGCTCACATCCATTGCTATCTTTCTCATCCTCTTCATTCCCCGTATGTCTGCACTGCCTGCTCTTTTTATCACCTCCATCGCCTAACGTGCTATTGTTGTGTTCTGTCCTTATTCCCTCGCAGTCATCCCGCCCTCCTCCCCCCCATTATCGTCTCTCTCTCTCTCTGTCTCAGCCCTACTTTTCCTTCTCCTCCGCCACCCCTCTCTTTGCATTTGCCGAGTGCATGCCCATCAGCGCCGGCCGGCACGTCACCCAGCGCCTTGACACACAGCAGTGCCGTGATCCAGAAATTCCACATTAACACTGGGATTTCATCCAGAGATTATTTAAGTGTGGCATGCCTGCCAGACAGGCTTCGTCTCTGTAATCTCCGCTGCCGCATGAATAGAGAAGAAATGGGGAAAGAAGGGATTTGGCGGAGTTTGAAGACTGATTGCATTCGAGCGTACTGCCTGGGCCATAACACACTTTCAATATTTCAGTTCCATGTGGAGTTGGATTTACGAGGTGGGGGTGATAGCTCAGTGTGTCACAGTGAAACTGAGGTTAAATCCCTGTCAGAATGATCCTCTTCTTCTCCGTTATTCTTCTGAGGTTTGCAAAGTAATTTAATTTGAGGTAATTGTGGCGAGGATTCATAATTAAAATCATTAAAATTCATGTCATTTGGAGAACAGCTTTGGAAAATCTAAGGTGCTTTTGATTCCACTTCAATTTCTTTCTCTGAGTCTGGTCCTTTTGCTTGTGTACAGCAGTGCACAGAACAGGTCATTTAAATGTGGACAAACACAGTTAGATCCAGATGCAAGAGAGAGGCATCCTCATAGTTCTACATAGTAAAAAAATAAATCAATTTTTGAATCTGGACAAGTGATTATTTGTGCGTCTTACATGTTATGGAGTCCATGAAGTTACATTTATGTTCAGTACGTTTATTTCCCTGAGATAAATTGATATTTCTTTACTACCCACGTACATTTTTGCACTCCGAGGCGCATGTTCATATGTGTCAGGCCGTGTCCTCACTCAGCAGCGTCACCCTCCGACTGTGACAGAGGTCTCTGACCCCATCACAAACAAAAAGTGCCTGCTGATTTTTTGTCATCCAGGGTGAAACAGGCAGAGCAACTCATCAAATATACACCAGCTGACTACAAAAGAAGAATGCGTTTAGACAGAATGCCATTTGCAATTTACCAAAGTGCTTTTTTCTATTTGTCACTTTTTCTTGGTGTTGTCAACGTGTTTTTTTTTTTTTGAGGTGGGGGTTATCGGCAAGTCAGAAGTTTTTCATAGCAAACTTTTACAAATGCTACTTGTGAATTGCGATTGTCAGATTTGTAAAGTATTTTTTAAAATAACAGTAAAAAAGTAAATCAAGAAAGAAAATGCTCTCATCACAACGTACGAATAGTTTCTTCTGGACTGAGTTTGATTTCAGTCTTGGTCTCAGTATTATCTGGTCTAGAGACGGCTACATTAACTACTACATAGCTACAGCACGACATATGTCACGCTGTGCCCATTGTGATCATTTTGTTTTTATCAAAAGTGAATGTGTAACATAAACAATAAATAATCATTTATGAGCTAAGTATTGCTCATGTCCTGATCCCTCACAATCACCAGGGTTCTGGAACTGTAACAAAATAGGAAGAAATGTATTCAACGTAATTCCAACATGGTCAAAAAAGTCATATATCAAATGGGACGCAAGTTACAGTACTGAGAAACTCACAAGGTCCGTGTTTGGGAAATATTTACATTATGACCGTCAGCAAAGACCTGGTTCTCTCCTCTATGCTCTGTTATTAATTCCTTATTTTTAATTTGTTATTTTTACAATACATTTCTTGTATTCTTTATGTAATAATAATACAAATCATAACAATAACTAACAGTAATAATAATAGTAATGTTATTTTTGTTATTAATTATGTATTTATTATGATGATCATGTTGACCATCGGTGTTGGAAAAGGGAGGGGAACCTTTCGTCCAAGTCTAGTTTCAGGGTAGCTGACACAGGTCTCAAAAACAGATCCATGCAATTGTTCCCATGCACACAATTTGAAGATATTTAAGCTCAAGCTGCATGGGTTTGCTGCTGGTCTACACTGGATTAGCATCTCTTCCTCCTTAACTCCCACAACCACTTCACCATGCCCTGCCATTCAAAGTGTGCCGGAAAGATACAGTAACTTTCCACACTCTCTGTTACGATACCCTGTGTCCTCAAGTTAAACCGATCCAAACTAAATCCTATTTTTTTTCTCTCACACAAGTCACTTCCCAACAGCTTATATTGTCTTTCAACCATCCTAATGCGTTCTATTTCCCTTTATCATTAATAATTCCACATCATATCCTTACACCAAGGGCAGAGCGTAAAGGAAGAACGAAGGATGTTGTGCCTTTTCGCTCTGTACAACACCATGTGGCACTTTGTATATAAATCGCCTCAAACATCCGTGCTTTTCAGTCACGGTGACTCTCAGTGAGAAGGTGCCAAATATAGCAAATTATATCAAAATGATTAAGTGGAGAGTGCTTCCATTTCCCCCATGTGCGTCCCAGCCTTCCCTTGGAAGGCCACATGGGAAAGGCAACATTTGAAACATGCGTCAACCTGGAATCCAACATGGAAGGCTGACTTCCGCGTCAACACAGGACACCAAACGTCACTCGCCATATGACGCTTTGGGGGTGAGAAAGGGCGGCTGTCATCACTCTTGCTAGACCCCTGTACACTTTTCGGTCTGCCTATTTGCTTATGCATGGCTTTGTCAAGTGAAGAAGGATGACTCCAGCCGAGCCAATGAAGTCAACAGTTTAAATGTCCTTGACAAGTGCACAGTTTGCAAAGGAGCAAATCTAATTTCCATGGTTTGAAATTTCAAAGGTATCACCTGCTGTAATTGCTCGACGACGGGATCCATAAATCATTGCTCAGTAAGGTCATTGTGTAATTTCTTCCCTAATGTTGGCATTTATTTCCCCGGCATCTTCTCTTTCTTCTCATTGAAACCAGTCAGGCCATTTAAAAAGATGAATTGCTTCCATCCTCAGAAACAACAAATTGGTGGAACACATGCTTGAACATAAGAGGAGAAGAGATGTTTGCTTCTGGAGTTCATCAGTTCCTGGCCTTTTCTTGTGGAGCGACAACATGTCTCAGCTGCAGAGACAGTGCAAGTCGACCCACAGTCCCCGCTAATCTGTTCGTTTTTTTGGCTCCAGGTAACACAACGCATAAAATGAAATCCAGACTTATGGATGGGACAATTAATTATTGCCTTTGATACGTTTCCCTGCTCAGCCAGATGAAACGTGATGGATGTTCATTGCGCTTTGTAATTGCTTCTCCTTGGAGAAATCACAGATCTTGCTGTGCTCTGTCATCTTGTTTCTCAAGAAGGCTTCATGCTCCGGCAACTTTCTCACTTCGAGTGACACAGCGCACACCTGTGGTGAAGAGACAGACTCATACACAACATTTACAAGTTGTACATAAGTCATTTGTGTAATTCATTTCAATTTTCCTTGCTACCCTCTATTTTAATGCCATATATATATATATATATATATATATATATATATATATATATATATATATATATATATATATATATATATATATATATATATATATATATTATTAGCTATTATTCAATCTCAATTCGCAGTTTAATGGTATAAGACTATTTGCCACAAGAAGCCACATTTTTTCAACTCGAATGAATTTGGAATATTTCTGAATCAAATGATGGACCCACACATAAATTTAAGCAACAAAATATTGTTCATTTTGCATCAGTTTGACAAGAGCACAATGAATCAGGATGGTGGTTATATGTTACATATGGTACGTTTTTATATCACCTTATTTAAACTAAAGCTCTTTTAATGTCTTGAAAATATTTGCATAAGAATTTCACATACATTCGTGTTAATGAAATGTAAATGAAATTAAATGAAATTAAATGAAATTTGTGGTTGAATTAATTGTAATAATGGTGTGTGTGCAACATTATATATATATATATATATATATATATATATATATATATATATATATATATATATATATATATATATATATATATATATATATATATATATATATATATATATATATATATATATATATGTACATATGTGTGTGTGTGTCATTTAGTAAACAATGGCTGCAGGAAAGTACTGTGAAGTGCCTGATAATTCCAGGAAGAAACAATAACTGTACATTTTTACTGACGCTATTTTGTAATTACAAATATTTTAGCAACGTTACACAGTTATTTCACTCAAAATAAAAAGAAAAATACATACAACATTTACAACATTTCATCAACATACAACATTTAAAAGGAGATTAATTATTCACGTGATACTATCACTGCTTCATCGATGTATCTGTTTTCCCTGATACGTAGCTAGTACATGGCCATATTGTGACCACAGCCCTTCACACAGATGGATATTGGATGAGGTTTCTGAGTTTCACTGCCCTCCTGCAAGGATGTGATGGACACTTAATTACTTGGCTGTCAGGAGTTATCCGCCACCTGTACCCAACAGGGGTCTCTGCCAGACCCTGACCTCCACTTCCTCCCACGTCAACCCGTCTCCTCACAACCAGATTTTTGCATATGGTGATCGCTCACATCTTGTCAACGCTCTCTACTACAACATTTTCAACGCTGTATCGCAGCGAATGGACAGAGTGGTCAATGTGTCCTCTTATTTGGGTGGGGTTTGTACATGGATTCGAGAAAATGTGTGTTGATCAATTTTCACTGGGCTCATTTTCGACTGAAAATAAATAAAGAAAATGTTCTCCTTTATATTTATGTATGTGCTGGACACCAGCGGAGGAATTTCCTGAACCAAATCAATACGTTGCTGCCCTTAATTTGACAGTACTTCCAGGACTTCAGTTAATTTATGTACTTTAATAGAGTGCTTTCTCTTCCCCTAGGTATTTATGAACTCACATATATGTAGGTGCTCAGAAATTACACTTATTAAGAGAATAGAGATGTACCCCAACATTGCAATTACACAGTTCTCCTGGGAGAAATGAGCTTGTGTTTGATTTCAAAAATTCCTCAAGGGAACCACAAAAAAATACCCTCACTTTATTGACCAACTGGCTTTGTCCTTATGCTTCTGCCAATGAATTCAACATGACGTGAAGTACCAATCGACCAGTCATGAGACTGTAGCTTCAGTGCTTCCCACATCACGTCGCCGCCCTCCCTTTCCACGCGGAAACTTGTCTCGTCCTCTTTTACTGCATCCATGGAATTAACAAAATGTCTCTCTGTTATCTCCATCTCTGGCATTCCGGCCTAATCCACCTCTGGTGGCAGATAAGTAGAGCAGCCCTGTCATTCTGGTTTGATGTGTGCAGCTTCTTTCAAGTGAATTAAATGATATTAAATGAAATATAAATGCTGAATGAAATTTATATGAAATTTGTTTTGGAACATTGGTGTTTGTCATACGTGACCCTGGATTTGCTGGATCCGGGGTTAAAAACGTTACGTTATATACTGTAACTCTTGTGAGTGACCATCAGAAGACCAAAGGGCAAAAGAAAATACTTTTGAAAGATCTTTATTTAACAAAAATTATTATAAAGCAACACCGAATATGTTATTTGATTATACTTTATTTCGCTTTGGCAGAAAAATCTAATTTTGTGTAACATTTCCATATAACTCATCCCATCTTGTGATGGGCTATATGAGGAAGAAAACAAAAGTTCTATATTTCAGATTCAAATGATGACCACATAACTGCAGATGAAGTGCCACATGTGGCCCTTGGGCTGCACATAGAGAAACAAGGTACCTAAAGAGTTGGAAGCGCCTGCAGAAATGAGGGCAATAATCAATCAAGTTTCACATTCTAAACAGGTTTTCTGCTTCTTTCATTTCTAGTATACACATGCATTAGGTACATATCTTAATTTCCCGGCAGACAGGAGAGATACTGGGCGTTATTACCAGCCCTTTATTAATATTCAATCTTTGAAACTGCAGTCTTCTAGTTATTTGAGAGAACCATTTATTTCTGCTACTTTTGTGAGCGGACAGCAGCAAAATAAATTCACATAACAAAGAAAAAAAATATATATATTGGGACCTGTAAAATTCACTGACTAATCTTGACTGCTGCTGCTTACAATCATGCAATATTGTTTCTTTAATAACTCCTCAGATAAAATCGTGGGATTACACAGATCATATCAAAAAATGTAGTCACCAAGCCGGAGTTATTACAAGATGAGAAAGGGGTCAAGTGCAAGAAATGAAATCAATTTTCTCAAACCTATGGCGAGTTACAATCAGTTTTGCTAATGGTCTTTGACCAGAAATATATTAGATCCACCGCTGAGATTATCAGACACACTGGCTGAGAGGAGAAATCAGATTACAAGGTCAGCTGCTGATTATCTGACTGATAAGAACAAGAGCGAGAGAGAGAGAGAGAGCGGGCGAAACAGCAAGACAAAGGGAAGGTTTCACGTTCACTTCATAGTGGATATGAAATATTTCCGCATATTAAAACATTTAATAATGCGTTGTTTGCCTATTTGCAAGTCAATAGGGAAATCTTGCAAACAGTTATATTTTGTGGATACGAGAATGGGAGAGATGCGTATTTGGACCAGTGACAATTTTGACCTGAAAAATACTATGCTAATCAAACCATAAGGGAAGAAAATAACTTCTTATCTGTCTACTAGCTGGAAGGGCATATCTGTATTTTAGAGAGTCAGTCTGAATATATTAACTCTAAACTTCTGGGTTGATTATGATTTATTTTTCCTGTCGCCTCCTTGTGCACTCTAAAGGTCCTTGCCGTCCGACGGAGGCATCGATAAACATCACGAAATTGTGAAAAATTCGGATGGGAATATTGATGCGTCTGTCTTTCATCGCAGCTAAATGCATGACATTCACAGCACGCAAGTCAGAGCGAATAATACGGCCCTGTGATTTGCCACGATCACTGAATCATGGACGGAATCATGGAATTGGAATTTACATAGAAAATCACTGGATCCGAATGTTTTGTGTAGAAGATGTGCGTTTTCGGGAAAATTGTGAGGAGGGAAGCTACTCTGGAAGGTATTGAGAACCTGATGCTGGACGGCTGCATGGAACTCTGCAAGTCAGCAAGAGCTCCTCCCTCTGTTTACATGGGGTGGGTGGACGTTTGTATGTATCTACCTTTTAGTGTCGACCCAGTCCTCTGTACAACAGCAACAATTTCCCTGCGTTTAACTATACACAGCTATTCTCCTTCAAATATCGTCTTTAGAATTGTTGCCTTTCATTTTCTATGTGTCCTGTTGTAAAGAAGCTGCTTTTCGCGCAATGAAATAATGTTGCTGATCTGCAAGTTTGCATTGAAAAACAGTAGCTTTAAAAAAATATATATATGCGTCCAATATGCAAGGACCTTTACAATGTGCTTTCATTGTATGAGCAGGCGTCTGAATGAATCCATGTGTGGAATATTTTCATGACAACTACTCGGAGTACTCTTGGCGAATGAGTTGGAAAAGGTTTGTTCTGAGAATGGAAGCCAAAACGATCAAAGAGCGCACATGGGTTTGTGAGTCTAAAGTGTTGCTTTAGCATTTTAGCATGCAGTTAATATAGATGGAAAGCTAATGTGTCGGAGCTCACAACAATATGTGTTTATAATGTCTGCATGTCTTTGTAAAGCATGTGGCCGCAAACCGTATTAGTAATTGTGCACATATGACTTCAACATGGTTGTGTAGCCACAGAGCCGTGAGGCTGGATGATTGCCAAGCATCTATTTCTTCTTTTTATGTCGCTCTACAGCAATCGACCTTCTGCCTCTCAGAGGGAGTGACACATCTAGATATCTGCTGAATTGGAAATGCATCAACTACTGCAAGCGCAAATTCTCTTCTCATATAGACAAAAAGAAAAAAAATGAAGCCCTGAAACGGAGAGGCAACTTTATTAGAAGACTGCTAAACGTAAATGCAAATTGTATTGTGGTTTTTAGAGGTAGTGTTTTCTAGTGTGTAGAGTTAAGTATCACAGGTGTCATTTCTCTATTTTTCGGAATGTCTTAATTTTTATTTAATTTTTTGGTTAAAGGTTGTTTTTTTTTTTGAGAATTTCTGCCCAAGCCCCTTACCATGAAAATGCAAACTGTGACTCATATATATGAGAATCAAAATAAGGTTTGAGCACAAGATGCTTCAGGTTGAAGTTCTGTCGGTGAACACTCTGAGTTCCTTTATGGGAAGCAAAAAAAAGAGCGAAATAATCCTATAAAACGAGTGACTGAGCACAGAGGTGTCGAGCATGGGAAGGGGCTCTCTTTTATGGGTTTTATAACATTTTTGAGGCGAAGAATTGGCCAACAGTCCTTCAGTGTTTATTGCTGATCCTATACTTCCTCTCTTTACTTGGTTGGATAGTACTCATTGATTGTTGCTTGAAAGTTTGAGGGAATTGGAAGGACACGTCAGGTACCCAAGTGTGGAGAAGTCATTGCTCATGAGAGCAGATTTGTTGAACATTAATTGTGCTACCAGTAAACACTGTTAAGTCTGAATGATTATTGTCAGTTTGATCAAACACATTCACATTATGCAAACAACATTCACATATTCATGCTCAATGTGACTGTTTTGTCATGCATTCATTCATTGGCTCTGGACAAATCTGCACCTCCACATGGCAGCAGTCTGAAAGACTGGCGCCCTGTGAGGATGTGTGGAGGTGGGGAAAAAAGAAACACGGATAGCAAATGAAAATTGTTGTGTGTATTAGATAATGAGCTGTAAAGGTCATGCTTTTGGAACGCCCCTGTGTTGCTACTCCACGGCAAGTAGCACACCAGCCTGCCGAACCTCAGCACGAGCATCACACTGTTTCAAATAGGATGTCGCAGTGAAGCAAACCACTCTTAATTCACTGGATGTATGCAGCGCATTTTTCCAAACAAGCTGACTCTACATTATTTAATGAAGTGACTCAAAAAAAAAATATATATATGCACGCTTCTCGTGAATATATGAATATTCATATTGACTCATATTAATACCTTAAATGTGTGCTAAATTCTTACTCATCTATGTAATTGTAGAAGGAAGGATTTATTCTGAATCTTTAGTTTTTTGGAGGAGGATTGTAAAGACAGCTCTTCCTCTGTTCGAAACACACATTTAGTCTTTAGTCTAGTCTTAGTTACTAGAACTCATGCTGTAGGCCACACTTTGCTCCTCATGGGATTGACTGAGGCACAGGCCTCTCATGACTTTGGTCAAACTTACCAACCTCCTTATGAAAAAATAAATAAATGCAATAAATGAATACATTTGTATTGCCACATTTTACGCATACAATGAGCTTTTACTATGATAATTTCCTTTAGTCTCGTTTTTCCTTTTCCATTTGCTGGATCTGACCAACATCTCCAGTCATGGTGCATTTTTCCTTATCTTTTACCTACTTCTCAAAAAAAAAAAAGTCTGTGAAACATGGATGTTTCTCTAGACCCAGTGGTTTACACGCTAAGCTTCTAGATGGTATTGTAATGAGTTCGCGACAACCCAATCAGGAAGTCATGGCGCATAAACATACCCTAACCCAAACACACTGAGCAAAACTACATGAATAATCCATGTACAGACTCCTCAACCAGGCGGTAACACTGTCCATAGTTAACTGTAGCAGTACATCAGGGATCATGCTCGTGCTGATGCTGTCATTTTGAACCCCGTCAGGATCTGTATCACCCCTGAAATTTTCTAAAACTGAAACCCATTCAATTTTACTCCTACTAATAGTGTACCTTTGCGTCAAAATAAAATTTCAATTTCATTTGTGTCATGTAAGAGTTTACAAAATGGCCGCCTCGCTTAAACACTGTTTACAGGACCATGAATTGCAAAATTGGCTGTGATCCCATGACTGTGGCTCTGTTCTGGTTTCAGATGATCAAAATAATAATAACAATAAATTCGCTCTTTTTCATAGCCCATGAAGCCATTGATATGGTTCTGTTATGTGAAGAGTAACATACAAAACTAATCTTCCGAAAAAGCACTATGTAGGTGCAATATTTATTATTAACTCTTAAAACGTGGCAGACCATAACAGGCTGAACATATCATTTATGCAGTGAAACAGTAGAAAAAGATTTAACAATTATGCCCATAACACAATGGCTGATGTGGTATTTTGTTTAAGGCAAAGAAATCACTCAGTAAAATTGATGTTTTAAATAAAACAATGTAAATAAAGTGGACTTTGTACAGTGACTTTATGGTTAATATGAGTGGTTATTTCAGTCATCATCTGACGACGTTGGAAAAACATTGTGTCCACGTCATCGACACCAAATGCCTCTGACAGGTGCAAAACCAAGCCTTGTTTTCAGGTCTATCCATTCAGTTTCAAAAAGTTCAGTTCAGTGATGATGCCTATTCCAGGTGGTCGAAACTTAGTCGGACGATTCTGTCTCTATGTGGATGGATCCCTGTTCTATTTTCACTTAGTGCTGCTCTCTGTCCTTTAAGAGAAGCTGCTGCCAAGCCTCAAAGAGAGCTCGAGAAGAATCCATCAGCCAGACGTGTATCCTCCTGAGGATATGATCAGCATGATGCTCCGATCTTCTGTGTTCACTATCCTATCTATTCAACCCCAGATGGCCTTTACTTCACATCAAAGGACATGTTTTCCAATTCTCACAACATGAAGCCATATTTCTAAGCCTGGCTGGACACTAACAAATAGGTGACATGCAAATTCCCTGCTGTTATTTTTTTTGTCATGTTTACATGCATCACAGTTCAGAATGTACAGGTCAAAAGTACTTTTGATACTGCTTTTTCTCTTTCACTCTCTCCTGAGTAACAGCTGCATAGAGCACAACAGCACCAAAACAAAGAGTCATCCGCTTCCAAATAACAACATCTGGGCATGCTCAACAGTGGATAAGTAAACAAGCCCTATGGACATTTATCCCATGTTCTCAATCACTCTCCCTCACTCTGACTCGGGTCCCCTTGCCATTGTTTTAGTCTTCGGGCTCCTAGTGTGGGTCTGGCACATCAATGCCTCCAATTAATTCGCCAAACGCTGAATCGTTTGTGTTGCCTGTGAACCCAAATAAGAAGACTCTCTAAAGAACCCTGGGTAAAAAATGAGCAGCATTCCAGAATTTTTTTTTTTGTTTTTTTTCAGATCTATTGTAGCTGAGTGGGAGGATTTGAGGAAGAAGAGGAGGTGCTGTGTTTTCATCGATAAACAACTAATGCTTGTGGCTCTATTTATACAACGGCTCATGAAGAATGAATCTGTCTCGCCTCCTAGCAGATCCCAACTATTCCAAATCAGGAGGGCATTTAATAATTGTTCTTCTTTAACTCAGTGGACGTTGGCAATGTTTGCATTAGCCTGTGAGCAAGAGTCAGCAGCAGCTGACACTCTGCTGAATTCTGAACTTCCCACAACACCTGTGCCTCATTGTTATTTAAAGTACCCGAGGACGCCACACAAAACACCAGCCACTGGCTATTTATGCATTGTGTGTGTTCATGCCGGCTCGCCGGTGGATGACGGTGAGAAAAGTTTGGACATGTGTGAGTTTGTTCTTTACGAAGCGGCGTGAATGGGGCAGCTGCGGCTGTATCGTGACTGACGGGTGTTTATCCACCGAAGTTCAGTTTTTGCTCGAGTCGGCAAAATATTGCTTCCCAAGTGGGCTCTGAATACGGAGATTACCTTCTTTTATTTTCCTTTTTTTTAAATACATATATGTATTGTTGCGTTTCAGGCCATGTCCATTGCGTCAAGAGTGAAGGAAACAGTGGAGAATATTTCACCAGGTTGTCTGACTCCGTCTGTGAGTGACTGGTGGTCATGAATGGGTGTTCCATGTCTCCCTGTGTCATGACAGTGAGAGTGCCCATTTTGAATCCACCTCCAGGGTTGACCTGGGTTTGGGTGTTGGTTGGGTGAACATTGGTTTTCCTCATGCTCTCTGGTTTCCTCCCACAGTCCGGCAACACAAAGAAGTTGCGACTAAGGTGTGGGAGTGAATAAGTGCTTCTGTCAGTAAGTGCCAAGTGACGGGTGGCCTACCTGATATAGCTACGATGTACTTCTACATTTTCATGACAAGCTTGACATCAGAGAACAAGACCTTATTAAGATAACACACAGTGTTATTGTTCCCATTTCACAAGTAGGTGGGAGTCACATTTCAAGTGGTCTTATGAGCAATTTCATTTCAAATATCACGATTTAGAGGTGTCGACATATACGGCTGGTTGAAGTTCTTCTGCTGCCCACTGACTTGGTCGCACCTATTTACATGTAAATGTCATTGTTTTCATAAGGGACCATTGTATATGTATATGAAATTGTTTCGGTTAATAAGTAGATTTAGAAATGTAGAATGTGGACACAAATAAACGATGAAAAAAGAGGTTCATATTTGAATCTGTGCTTTTGAAGGCCACAGTCATCCAAGCCTGTTGTTACCGTTCATATCACTGACCCACAGAACTGAAATACGTTTCATCTGTAAAGGTAAATCCCCTGCTTTAGACTGCTAATCACGCCTGTATTCGCCCATTCACATCCTTCAATCTCCCTTCTTTAATAGCTCCCTAGATGTCCACTCACTTGCAGACAATCTCATTTGAGGAATTCATCTTCATGTCTCCGGGGGACCATGCATTATGACTCACAAAGGCTCGACATGCAACTATGATAATGCGTCTCCTGGTTAGATGCCTGTTATTTTGATTGACTCAACCATCTAGGAGAAGGGTGACTGGAACTCTCAGAGGGCAGCGGCTCCCTACATAACAGCAGCTTGAGAGATTGCAGACAACATAGCAGATGAGGATGAATATGCGCCTGCATGCAGTTCTGACGGTATTATTAAAATAGCCCTGCATTAATTTCACACTTTGGGTAAAGTTGGAATGTAAGTACAGAGTACCTTGGCAAAGACTTTTTAAACGCAAACTTTAAATTAGTGACCCTTGTGTAGCAAAAATACTATCACTACTACTACTATTAATAGTACTAATAATAATCATCATGTATATGCATGTGTTTTAATGCTTGGATGCTTCATTCTTGAGGTCTCTATTAGATGAGAAGCATCTATTTTTTTGAAGAACATTGCTGTTTTAATTTGAATTATGTCTTTCTATTTCTGTCTCTGCTTCTCACTAGCAAATGTCAAATATAAAAAGCACATTTAAATATTAATGATATTTTTAACGTGGGCACAGCCACAGTGATGCAACAATCTTCTTCATGTGAAACGTCAATTTTTTTTTTAGTCTTTACTAAAAGCAGAACAACTTCTGTCACGCTCGGTGAAAAAAAATGTACAGACTGAAACACATTTTGAGAGGCAAATGGCCAATCGACGGCATCAGTCTATCGCCGGGCGAAATCCTTCTGAGCTGCTTCTCCTATTTTGCTGTGCCACTCCTCGTGAAATGCTTTCAGATTGTCTGTGTAAGTAAAATTTAATGAGGACAAAAACTGATCCAGACAGGAGGTTGAAAACAAGCCTTTTAAATATTACACTGCCTTCCCACCAGCCAATTAGCAGTTTGCAAAAAACAGAAACAAATTAGGACAATTTGTTTTAATTTCATTTCATTTTTATTTTTAAATCCTTCTGTTATTTGTATTATTATTATTTTAAGAAAATAAAAATACGATTGACTTGATTAACTTTAACCGCTTGACATGAAAATGCATAGCAGAGCAGTGATGCACTAGTGTTTGATCTTCAGGCTCTAAAACAGGGCTCTCAAACTAGTCCACAAAGGGCCTCAGTCGGTGCAGGTTTTTGTCCCATTGGTCAGTCAACGTGTGCCTGACTGGTGGGAACAAAAATCTGCACCCACTTCAGCCCCTTTGTGGATCAGTTTGAGACCCCTGCTCAAAAACAAACATGTTGGTCAGAAACAGTGGAAGTCATCCAAATTGCAAAGTGAGAACTGAGCGCATTTCATGCCGACTGGACTATTGATTTAAGTGTGTCACAGTAAAGCGGATTGAGATTCAGGAACGGTTTAAAGGTTGTTTTTGTGTGTGTATGTGTGATGTCAGTGGGTGAGAATTATTAGGAGGAAAAGTGTACAATCCCAGCATACAGAGAAAGAGTGACTTTGAGCTCCACTGGACTCAACTATCGATTGATGCTGAGGGCAAAGCAAAGGCCCGATACCAGAGAGGTGTCTTGAATTAGCACGGACACGGGAATGTAAATAACACAAAGCTGATGCTTCATATTCTGATCCACAACACTCATTTCATGGCTAGAAATATTATTGAAGATGTTATCCGTCTGACAGATGATCATATCTTTATTTATTTGTGTTCCATTTCTGTCCCCAGATGGCCCGCTAGGTCCTCGCGGCCTTGTCGAAGCTACAGAGATGTGCACGCAAGAATGTCTGGTCCTGGGACATTCGGACAACTGCTGGATGCCGCCTAATTTGGGAACATATCAGCAGCAAACATCGCCAATGTCCAGCTTTGGCTCTCAGAGGGAGTGGAACCCTAAGGATAAACTTCTAAATGGACACACTCTTACAAGAGCCTGGAAAAATGAGGGTGGTCGATCCGAGCATTTTGGCGACAGGAAGCAGTTTGGGAGCGGCGAAGGACACTTCACGAGCAGCAGCATAGCTGATATTCCGCTGGTGAATTTGAAGTCCTGCCAGCAGACATCCTGCCACGACAGCCCGAAGGACCAGCAGCTATAAGACGCCCTTTGGATTTGTGCAGTAAAAAGTTCTTCAACGAAAGCGGAGCGCGTCACCTGCGCTTCTACCCATTAGACTTTTCCTTCTTTATTCTCTTAAAACTGAAAGTGACGCTTCTGCGGTGTTCAATGTCGGCCACAAAACTTTCCGCGCTTCTGCAGTCACATCTTAAACCCTGCGAGGATTTTACTCAAGACTTTTTTGTTTTCTCTTGGATTTGTCACCTTCTCTGCCCACTCTCCGACAAGAAACTTTGAAAGAAAGAAGGACACCTGTCATGTGAACGTATGGAAAGCTACATGAAGGTAGAAAAGAAAAAAAGTGGAAAATAACCTTGGCTGACTACTATATAAAATATTTGTGGTGTGGATGTCATAACGTAATCAGACTACTGTAAACAACACAATCAAAGAAAAGGGGAGGAGTATCATCGCAGGTGTTGTTCTCACAACACCGTAGTGGTCACTTGTTTGTGATGGCTTAGTTGTGCGTGTAAATATGACTTATTAACCACTGTAATGTATCTGTAATAACCACAGTGATACAGATATTTGCAATCCTTGGGTGTTGTCATCATACTAGCCAGTAAACAGGTATTGGGTTTTGAACCAGAGGAACCTTTTAATGTGACGTATTGTAAAAACATTTAGACGATTCTTTGACCTGTGACATTTATTTGAAAGAATATTATTATCCATGTCCTATACTCACAATCCATAACATTTTCCTCTTGTGCTGCAAATCTGCAAGAAAACCTTTTTACAGAAAAACAAACACACATTTTGTATGACAGGCGCCAGAGCTTCACCTGTAAATGAAAAGCTTTGAAAGCATTCCTCGATGAGCAGATTTTGAAACTGTCACTGCAGTTAAATAGCAATATATTTATAACAGCTAAATGTTTTATCAGAAACGATCTTATTCCTGTATAGATTTAATCAAATTGTGATTTCAGTGAGTACAATCTGCAGTAGAGCTTGTCATTGTTAACACGTGTATTCTTTCACCGATTACGACCATTCTCCATCTGTACGCAAATTAGGATTGCACTGTGCCTTCATGATGGTTCACCAGAAAAAAATAAAAATAAAAAAACCACCAAAAAATAAATGGGAAACAAAAAAAAAATTAATTAAATGGTGAGAACATGTTGGACCCCAGGGTTTTCCTCAACAATGAAGGCCTTAATATTTGCTATCAATTCAAAGTTTTAAGTAAAAAAAAAAAAAAAAAAAAAGTTGAAAGGCATGTGCATACAGTACAATGATTTGAACATAAAAATACTCATTTAAATGTCTGAAAGTTTTTGTTTTCTTCACAGCATGGGAGGCTAATTTCACAGATGAAACAGCATGTCAGACAATATAGCTTTCGCAGTGTCACTATACTTTGCTGACGTCAAATTAATTTGTGCATTATATTTGGTTTGTAAAGCACTTTCACATGTATGTCACACGATGGCAAGTATGACGGAGTGATTTGCTTATCGCAGTTTGTCTGTTGTGAGAGTGTTTGACATCACAGATACTGAAACAGTTAATCCTTGTTACTACTCTACAGGTATTATGGCTACTGCAATAAATGTTTTAATTATGACTCTGCTTTATTTGTGCACCAACACATTGTTCCGCTTCTGTTTGACCATTGGATGGAATAAAAAAAAAAAAAAAAGATCAAGCTCATCCTCCTGCATATTTCACTTGAGATGAGTTGATGAAGCTTCACGAAGCTTCACTTCATTTACTGAGCTCTAAAAATAAAGACACCACTTTATGAAGATTCATTAGCTGCCACTGCTTTTCAGATGGCGACACATCTTCGGAAGCAGCAGGGCGGTGAGCTCAGTCACATGGTTGCCTTTCTTAAACCTGGAGCTGAGGCTTAGAAACTGATCACCAGGTGGCTGAATGACATCTTTACTGAACCTCCTGGGAGCCTCACACTAGGATGGTTGAAATAGTTTCACATTCTCAAGTTCAGATATTAAACTGCTTGCTGTGCAAAACCCCAAATTCTCAATGCAGCTTGTCTACAGTACAGCAATTTAATAGTATTTTCAATCATTTTTAGGACCAAACAATGTTCAGATTTCTCTCACTTTAAAGTGTTGCATGCTATTGGACACATATCCCCTAAATAACCTGTTTCCAGAGTGGCTGCCTAACATTAAGAGCAGTAGAAGAAATGCACATATCTATGGCACCCGCAATTTCTCCAAGTAATAATGCGCTGCAATATTATACATAATTATTTTATTTTCCATGCTAGCTATCGACATTGCAGACATAGTACTTTCAAAAGGCTTCAAAGCTAATTGCCTTGAAAGTGTGTTAGGAAGTAAATTAGTGTCATGCCAAGGAGGAAAAAAGGGTTCCCAATCGCATTCCCTTTTTATATATAGCTTTGAAAATATTTTTCAAACAGGGATGGATCCATGCACGGAGTGGAACGGAATGGATGTTCAGCTGGGAATCAGTCACAGAGTAGGCATACACTTCAGACGCGCAGCAAAGATCCAGACGAGGAGACGGTGCCAGTCTTCTTTTTTTTTCTTTTTTTTTTTTTAAGAATAGCGTCATGAATGAATGTCAGCTTGTTCCATCATGTACTTCCACCTAATAAAATGCGATGAGATTTGGGCTGACCTGGTCAGAACATTTTTATAGCTAATATTTTCCTTTGCCAGCAGAAATACGACTCTCTGAGAGAAGTCACGACCTTTTAACTCAAGGTTTGAGTCAGTCAAGTACATAAGTCTGGCCCAAAGAAAGCAGAGTTGAAATGTACATTTTCGTCTTCTATTTATTCACACAGGAGAAAACACCTTTATTTTGACACATCTACACCTAAGAGCTTCACACTGGTGACCCAGGTTTGTGAGAAATGGAAGGATAGTAAGGGATTTAGAGCCAATTTAGCTTTGTGGATTTTTTGTAAAATTTACAGGAAAAGAGGAGCTTGAATGCACGTTTGTCGTTTCCAAGTCAATGTTCGACCCTGTTGCCACGACTTCAGTTGATCACAGATACAAGCTCCCTTTAATTCTTTTCCCTTTGGGAGGAGTTCATTTCAGTTGAATCTATATGGATCAAGATGTGGATATGGATATAGATATAATAGATATATACACACTGGATTTGAGAGGCTGACAGGCAAAACTTTTCATGCAACTCCAGGCCAGACCATCGTCCAAGTAGACACCTTCTGTGGTTGAAAACAAGTAAGTCAAACATCTTTAAAACACCAGGGAAAGGGGCGCTATGTTTCCAGTGTAAAATGTAGAACGCTTGATGCACATGATGTATGTGTGCCACGACATGAACATGAACACTGTGTTTTTTACTTTCCATGCCACTGCAAGCCCTACGCTGACCGCCTTCCTCTCTTCCTAGCCAACAGCCGTCCACCAGGCTTTAGCCAGGTTCTGCGGCGAAGAGAGAAACTGAGTGCCATTGGTTCCATATCATACTTCTAAATGTACTTTTAACTGAAGGGATATGCAATAGTCATGCTAGTACCTGTTTGGACTCGGCCGTGGTCTTTATCATATCAGGCTGTTAAGGCACCTTAGTAAAGTTGGAGTGATATAGTACAACTTTGAACTTTTTATTTTTTTATTAGAATCGATGCAATGATTTAGAGACTTAGCACTGTGTGTTTCAAGATTATTATTATTATTATTATTATTATTATTATTATTATTAGTAGTAGTAGTACTAGTAGTAGTAGCATGTATGTATCAGAAGTTAAATTTCTCAGCACGTCTCTGGTTCCTGGAGACATTTTTTTTTAACCTGAAGATCTCCATCTTTCATTCCACTGAAAGTGAGCGCCATGGTGCAACCATTGCGCCCCCACAGGTGGATTCCTCTGCAGTCCACTGTCGTTCCATTATCTCTAACCACCATCTTGTGAATGTATATTAAAACATTCTGTCACCATTGTCCCCGGCCAAGTTGATTTTTTTGCAGCAATTAGATTGAAAATCATGTTTGATAAAGTCTAAATGTCCGTTCAGATGACGAAATGTGTCCAATGAATTTACAGATCACCAGCAAAATCGAAGCAATTGACAGCAAGTACTGTCACATACTGTCTATTACTGTATATAAATCAGCCCACGACCCACATCCGAAATGCTGAATCTTTGTTCCGTTTTGACTTTCTAAGTAAATTTGTCAGTTTATTGTCAACAATGTCAAGAGTTAAACTTCAATATTATTTAGACCTAACAATGACAATAAGCATTTTCTAAAGTCTATTTTGTTGTAATTCACATTCAACACCAGGAGCAACATGAAAACAGAAATGTGTGTTCTTCAGGATAAGAAGAGCTTTACTTTGCGACGAACAGATGAGACACAATTTTCCAGCCGACAGCTTATACATCTCGTCCAAAGGAATACATGGAGTCCTTTTAAATAAGCAGCAGGGTGCAGTCTTAATATCACATACCTGCTGGAATATGAAAATCCTTAAATGAAACTTGAAGGTCAGTAGAGAAATGATAATAGAACCTTAAGTGTCATGCAAGAGTCACGATAACTATGACAGATTGAGGGTTGGACATGAGATATTATACCTTTGTGGGCTCCTCATACCGTGACCTTATTCGGAGAATCTGAATCATTTGAGTTATTACATTGCCAGAGGTCATTGTGAGATATTGTAGGTCAAGGCAGTTGCGTTGATATTGGAGGTTTTTGTTGGAAAGCTTTTTCACCAGTGAGGAATGTCATTGAATAAAAGCTGAGGCTATTCACGGGAACTCAATTAAGTCTACAATAATGACCCACCTAGCACTGAGTGGCTTTCAGGGTTAGGTCCTGAACTGAAAAGAAATTATGGACAAATAATTATACTTTCCCTCGACTCGTTCGGTGACCTAAAATAATGTTGATTTTGAAAGCAAGTGCCAAGTGTTCACCACCCTTAATGATCGGTGCAGAGGAAACGGCGGACAGTAAATAGTGAACTGAGGCTTTCAATGTCAGTCTCAATAATGGGCATCTGAAATTCGATCGAACAGCAACAGGAATGCGGCAGCCATCAAGACAGAGCTGAAGGTAGTGTTACTTCTATCAAAGGTGAACACAAAACAATCTCATGCTTCTTGCCAGCTGCTATGAGTTTGTTGGCAGGAGCTTTCAGTTTATCATTAAACATTAAATATCATAATCGAAACAAGCGCTGGCTACAGATCTTCATCCCTTAAATATGGCAATGTTACCATTTAAGTCAATACTACACAAAACAGTTAAGAGTAGCATTGATCCTTAAAACGTCTTCAACTTACCTCATAACAAAATTGTACACCCGGAGGTGTGTGTGTCCTCAATGGTATTACTTTGACTGGTGCATGTTTTTGCAGTCATTTCGACTTTCACATACTACAGTGGCCAGGAAAGCTCACGGTAAATGCAAAACACAGAAACACAACAATTCACAACACATTTGCAAAAGCTGCGACAAATCCAAATGCTACAACACACAATATTAAGCAGTAACATTACTACATAAACCACAATGGAAGTCACGATGGAAGTTAGCAGATGGGAGCCAGCAGAGAGGGAAAGTGGTGAAAGATTTGGGAAAAGTAACTTGAAGTGTTTGCTATTGGTTTTTATGTATTTATATATTTTTTTACTTTTAAAATTATTACCGTCCATGTTATTAGAGTCCACGTCTATTTGCCTATGCCTATATAATGTGGTAGCTCTCGCAATAATTATGCTAATGCTTCCGACTTTTGCGTATTGGGACTTTTCTACTTTCCAGGTTACCATGTATAGTCCTTTTTGTGGCATTGGGTTGCACTGTGGGAACTTCCATTGTGACTTCCGTTGTGGTTTATGGAGAAATGTTGTAGTGTTTGAATTTGTTGCAACATTTGCAGATGTCTTGTGAGTTAATATTGTTGTGTTGCTGCTTACTGTTGTGTTGTCGTGTTTGAATTTGTTGCAGCTTTTGCAGAAGTGTTGTGAGTTAATGTTGTTGTTTTGCGGCTTAATGTTGTGTTCTAATGTTTGCATTTTCCATCTGCTGTGACCTTTCCCAGCCACCGTAATATACGACTCTTTTGAGTAATAATAACTTACTTAAATCATTCTTTTTTACAAGTTTAAATTTAATTAATTTACAGGCCTCAAAAAGGTCCTACCAGTCTGAACCGAAGCACAGCATTCATACCTGCGAGACAGATGGGTCTAAAATCCAGCGCTTACCGTCCAAAATGATGTCCAAATTATATGGATCCCTGGTCAGCACCATATGTCACTGTGTGATGCAATGAGTGTGCAATTACCTCCTTTTAGATGGTGCAGAGCAGTTAAAGCATCCGCTTATTCCTACACTGACAGGACAGATGCTTCATTTGACAACCATAAAAGTGAATATAAAGAGGAGAGAAATGATTAAAACTCAGAAAAAGCACTTGGAAATACTAGTTACATATGACGCTACATATGATGCAACTGGACATAAACGTCAATGTGAAGTCCCAACAAGAGCACCTGAAAAATATTTGGCGTTGAACAACTATGTCAGTGAAACCTCACTTTATTTTTTTAAACTAAAAGTGCCTGAGCCCCAAAAATGATGACACTGTTTCATGGCCACTATCTGAATCATGAACATTTACCCATTAAAAAAAATTACATTCTATGATTAGAAGACAAAAACATCAGCATAAAATATATAAATATAAGAAATATCAGACTTTTACTGTATGAAATAACTCTGATTATTTCGAATAGTGTGGTGTCATTCTGACTGCAGTTTGAGATTGGGTTGTGACAGGGGCTAAACAGTTGCCATGCAATCCACACACTGTGTATGTGTGGACTGTTTTATTTTCCCTTCTGTTATTTTGGCAACAAAAGGGACATTTTCCAGTTCTTTAATCAGGCTCTTCATCGTCTTGTGGAAATGCCATATGGTTTATCTAGACAAAAACACTTGTGAGAATGGTCTCTACATTTAGTGGAGAGCCAGTAAAACGCAGACAGTGTCACATCTTTAGTGGCACACTATAGATGCTTTCCGATCATCAGACTGCAAGGCAGCGATAAGAAGGGAAACAGTGCCAAGCAGATGCCTGATTTAAAATGTAAATTTGGGAGATGATTTTGTCATATTTCATGGATAGAAGAAGTGATAATTGATGTTCTTAACTGAGGAAACTTGAAAGATGCAGTGGTTCATTCCATTCCAGATTCACATGGAGGCTGTTTTAGAGATTTGAAAAAATGTCATCTGACCCTCATATATATATATATATATATATATATATATATATATATATATATATATATATATATATATATATATATATATATATATATATATATATATATATTGTGAAATCATTAACTTGCACCCCTCTACAATATTGACACTGCTTAAGGAAAAAGAGAGAATGAAAAGGAACAGTTCGTATCATTTCTGTCCGTTAAACATGTGTTTCCTGACTCTCCTGAACAGTAGTTACAACTGTGCAGTACTTTTTTTTCTTTATTTGGGAGAACCAGTTTTGTGCCTCCACACAGCCAACACTGGAATGACTGTTTACAGGCCGAGAAAAAACACTGAAACCCAAAAGTTCATGGACTGCTGATCGAGAGCCTGTTTCATCAAGAGTAAATGCCTTAGTGAAGATCAATGGCCACTCCACTCTGTAGGAGAGACATTCCTGCCATCCAAAGGCCATTTAGAGAGAGATCTGATGCCTGAGTCTCTTCCATTCCTCCCAGAAACCTGATCCATATGGGCACAACTGACACATCTGTATGGATCGCTACCCCACAGCCAATCACGAAACAAACACTCTGCCAATATTCCCTCCAGATGAGGCCTGAGCCCAAATAGAGGGGGGGATGAAAGAAGGAGAGCAGAGAGGCACTGTTGATTAACCTTTGTCGTCTGCAGTAAATCTGTACACAAGGAAGAAGAAAGCGCGGCGCGGACACAGAACTCATATCTCTCCGCCGAGGCAATCTCGAAAGGATTCTTGTCAACACCAGCTGTCTTAAGTTCAGAGTGCTGGAACACGTCGGTGACGAGTTTGTTTGGTTGTTCTAACCTCTGCCGAGGCACCAGCCGAAGATCGTAGCCTTGCACGCGAATCTCAAGCAGCACAAGCAACTAAAGAAGGATTAAAAACATGATTTCAAACAAACTGCATGTTGGAAATATTCTAATCTCCAACTAGGAGTAGAAATGTTAGAAATATTAATATGGATTCCATTTACATGCTAAGATCGCATGCTTGACACCAGTGCAAACAGAGGCGCTTGTTTGGTTAAAGTGACCCTATGATGATTTACCATGTTTACCAAAAGTGATGTACAGATAGTAGATAACTTTATTCTTATCATTGGCTGTTTTCTTTTCATTTCTTTCTTTACTTGGAGCAATTAATTACGCAAAACTGTTTGTTTTTTTTTTTCTGTGGTGGCACCCCTGTCGAACACTCAGTGGTTCTGGGCCTGTGCCCAACGTGGTGATGTTTAGTTTGTTTTCCAGGATTTTATGATCAATTTGATCTTATGCTCTTCTTCACCACTGCAGTTTTTGAAAACAGTTGCATCAGGTCTTCATTTTTAGCAAAAGGCCCAGTTTTCATTCGGGGGCTCTGAAAGAAAACTGCCAGGGTCTCAGTTCCTAAAAAGCAGGAATAGTGGCTGATGAAGAGACAAACAACCACATATCACAACCCATATCCCCTGGCCAGAAGTTCAGAAAGTACTTTTATGAAGAATAAATTCTCAAAATTAGTCCTCCATTATTGGCTTTTAATTTGTACTTAAACAGTTCTCAGGTTTATGACACTCCTTCTGTGCTGTAGAACAAACTAAGTCACTTAGTGCACATAGAACCTCAAATTAATCATGGACGTCTTATTCCAAACCCAAAGTTTCCACTACAGGTGAATGAGTGTGGCTCACCGCCACGGCTTAAATGAGCGCCACCATGCCTTCAGAAAAATGATATCCTTTTTAAAGATGAAATCTCTGATCAAACGTATTTAAACAAAGTGGAAAGATCAAAACAAGTGGATAACGCATAACACATGGAGGTGAACATGCATGTTTTTCACAGACAAATCCCGTAAGACACATCATAAGGAGTGAAGTCTGTTGCTCGCAGAACTGAAGTCGCACATTCCAGCCGGATAGAGAAATGGACCGCTTGAGAGGGGCTGCAGATTGGAGAGAAATTTACTTAACACGATTAAACACTGCTGTTTTTATTGTTGCCAAGTCAGTAGATGACAAAACTTACATCTGTATTGTTTCTTTTTTCTTTTTCCTTTTTTGGGGGGCTAAACCCCTCCTTTCTGAATGTCAATCAGAAGGGAACTATTTTTACTCCCTAGAAACACCTTCATATCAACGTGCAATGCAGAAGGCTGTCGCTATTTGACACCTTAGGAGTGAGAATGTGATGGTCCCGAAGGTAAATGCGTCGGTTTGCATGTGTTACCGTGCACACATGGTGCAGCATTCGTAGTGAGACATCCTTGAATCGAATGATTCGACCATAATGCTGTTTTATACATCCAAACAAAAGTCTGCTCCGCCGTCGAAAAGTTGTTCAAAAGCATAAAAGGCAGAGTAGAAAAGATATTTTCGCTTTGCATCAACGACTTCTAAAAGAAGCTTTATGCACTTCATTCCATGTTAATGGCATCAAGATAAAGAAACAAATGTAAACAATAAATATAAGGGACAAACAATATGAATGAATTCATCCAGATTTAAGCAGATTTAAGGCATAGAACGCATCGTTTTAATGATGTGTGAAACAGACATAGGTACAGATGAATGGAGTGCGGACAGAAAAACTGCCCCTCTATACCAATACAGTTCCCAAAGTAAAGCTTGGCCATTAGTCAGCCAGCAAAGTATCCACAAATCAACTGTGCCCATTAGCAAGATTTTATTTCCACAATACGCACTTCATCCCTTTTCTTCCGTGCGTTTGTAGTTAGAAAATACATCATCCCTTAGAAGAACCAATAAGCATAAGTCACTTTCCGTGCAGCATCAGCATCATCATCCTAATGGTATGCTGAGAAGAGAAAGGTCTTTTTGTGACCTTGTGCTCCGTATGTAATCTCCTTTGTGGAAATTACACTCTCACTTTATGAATATATTGTAATTAGGCATATGTATTCTAACGGCAGTAAGATATAGTTCCAGCCTAATCTCTCATTTATATGCAAAGGAGCACCAGTTAAAGAGCTTAGACTTTCCTCCGCCTTACTGATTCCTTTTTGCCCTAATCAAGTTACTTTATTTCATTTCCCTTTTCTCTGCCTGCTACTCCTATTGGCTTTTTGCAGTAAAAGAAAAGTGCATTATCAATTGTTTTGGAGTGGTTTGAGTGGATTTATTTAACGTATAATGTTACTGTGTGACAGATGCTACAGTCAGAGCAATTGCACAATGTTTATATATCGAAGTCACTGGACAGGAAAAGCGAAGAGAAGGAACATGATGTTGACACTTCATGAGTAATCCTCCAACTGTTTGGACCAAAATTCTATTCAAAGAATTACAGTTTAGATGACTGCATTCCCTGCCTTCTCCTTATATCTATTTTTAAAGGCCACAATATTCATATATATTGTTTTTGTTTCAGGCCTCAGTCACAATAGGCTTTGCTCATGCTAATGGCTAAATGATGCATACAGTGCTCATTGACAGACGTCAACTGCAGTGACGTTTCAAGGTGATGTGTCTAAGTGTGTTGTGTGACAGTACATACTGAAAGACAAAATGACATTCAAATTTTTCTTCATGAAAATAATGCAGCCCCTCGTCACGGCTTGTTTTGACTCATCACATGCTTCATGCAGTGCAGTTGAATTCTAGACATTTTTGGACATTCAATGTATGAATTTATTCCAGCAGATGACGCTATTATGGAACAACACCAACACAGCTTGATATGTAAAGGTTATATTCTGACTGAAAACAAAGGCGTTTAAGATGACGATTTGTTAAGGTTTGCAGAATCAGAATCAGAATCAAATTTATTGCCATGGTCAGTGGGGATCCCGCCAACTAGGAGAGTGCTTTGGAATAAAGTGCTGACAAAAATAAAATATAATAAAATAAAATAAAGGCTGCTCATCACAAATTCAACAATCTGAGGGCCGAGGAAGCAGCCTGCTTCCCCTCGGCAGTCCATGTCCAGGGTAAGAAGGGTCGACTCTGATCCGAGGTGGCAGGCTGCAACCGATCACCTTCTCAGCAGAACGTACCATGCGCTGCAGTCTGCTCTTGTCCCTGGAGGTGTCGCTGTTCTACCCGATAGTGATAGAGGAGGTGAGGATGGACTGGATGATGGCCGTGTAGAACTCCACCAACAACTTTGTCGGCAGTCGTAGTTTTCGTAGCTGCCTCAAGAAGAACATTCTCTGCTGGGCCTTCCTGATGAGGGACCTGATGGTTGGCTCCCATTTGAGGTCCTCAGTGATGGCGGTTCCTAGGACGCAGAAGGAGTCTACAATAGGAATGGGCGAACCAGCCAACATGAGAGGGGACAGAGAAACTGTGACTCTCCTGAAGCAGCACAATAAAAGAAACAATAACTATGCACTGTGTATGGTTGCACTATGATTAGTAAGCACGTCCAAGAAAACAAAAAATTAACATACATATTGTCGTTCATCCACCTTTCAATGATGCATTGCAAACTGAGCCACAACTGAGCCACATTCAGGATTTTTTCTCCCAGTGTGGGGTCTGTCTCTCACTGTCGAGCCCGTCTAGCTAATCTAAGCATTTCAAGAGTTTCCTGGCACATCTCTAGCATCCGTTATCTCCCAGTAGTTCATATCTTTACCATTTGATGCCCTTGGTTTGGAAGTGAAACGTCGTGTTAGTTCACAGTTCAAACATTCTGCCGTGCAGGTGAAGGTGCACGTCCGTAAGAAGAGCATCAGCTTCATTCGAAGTTGCGATGTTTACAGGGCTTAGCCTGGCTTAGAGTGATGTGGGAGGACGACACGCACGTGACTCGCAGCATGCACAAAGTTTCCTCTGTAAGTGAGAGTCAGACTTCAGAGGACTTAATGATGTGTTCATGATGTTGGTGGAACAAGAGAGAGGAAAATGAAAAACCAAAAACCAAAAAAAGACGTCTAAATTTTACTAAAATTACTAAATTTTGATCGTAAATGTCGTCACAACGCGTCCGTCGAGGCAACAATAGTCCTCTCAACAAGCAGCAGTAACACATGGGAACATTGTGTCAGTTCAAGTGCTGTGTTTATGGACACTTCCATCACAGTCCACATGCATTCACACCCACACAACCACTCCATTAACATACAGTATGACCTGTGGAACATCTCAGACGAAGCGAGGGGGTTGTTTAGAGACACGATGCAACACAATCTTGTATAGCATGTAGATATACCACATCCCTGTGGCGTTTCCAGTCCTTCTGGGAGCAAACGTTAAACCCAGTGGGTCCAGTCAGTGAGGATTACAATTACTATTAAAATAAAAATTGAATTAATAATAATAGGTATTATTATTATTATACATTTGGAAAATGATGATTGTGACTGCCTCCTCATATATAAGTTATTACAAGCTTTAGCCAGAAGGGGTGACACGTGGGAGGCCAACAAACTGCTTTTGATTCCAATAAAATGTATCATGAGCTGTAATTATGAGACAGATCTTACTGCGGAAGAGAGTGAGAGTAAAGTGAGGCAGTTCATGGGATTCATAAAACCCAAAAAGACCCACCTGTTCACACAAATAAAATGGTCAAAACCCTTCAGTTGATGGAAATTAAGCCGGAGACAAGTTAATTTACTCCAAGACATGTTCAATTGATTTCGCGCCTCAACTTCAAAGCGAAGGCAGTCCGTCTCCGCGGGGCGCGTACGGAGAGGCACTGGCTAAGGCTGGCTGCCTCGGATCAAATTTCCAAGCCGTCACTGAATATCCGTCCGACCACAATTAGTATTCATGGGAATGCCCACTGTCTAATGAGTGTTTCTGACTGCAAAAATAAAATAAATAGATTTACACTGCCGGTGTTGCTTCAGAGTGGGAGGTACAGAAATCCAAATTCAGCTTGAGTTTTGCACATTGATGGTAAAAACAATGGAATATTTTCCTCAGTTGTGTGTGTTGCTATAGTTATTATAATAGACAGAGACAGATTGAGGCACTTTTTTGGACGTGACAGTACTACTTGGCTGAGTATTGTTCAGAACCTCGCTTCAATTCTTTACGTCGACTGATCAAAACAAAGCCCATGACTACTGAGCGTAGTCACTGGATCCTAATGTTGGGCTGTGAGTATGTTGAAAGAAGTGTTGAAAAAGAAAGCCATTGCTGCAAGTTTGAGTACCATCTGTCATGTCCGCACTTTAACCTTTTTGTTTTGTTTGTATTCTCTCTGCGTCACTTCTTCGTGCTTTTATTTTTGTACTCCCTCTCGTTTCCGTTTCCTCTTCTACTATCCAACTTCACAGGCAAACGCAGCTGGCTCTCATCATCTCATCATTCCTCCCATGGATATATTCCTCCCGACGCCAGCTACGTTTGCCAGATGGTTGACTTCGATTCGCCACTCAGGTATTCCTTTCAAGACTTCTGTGATTTCGCTCAAATCCCCTGAACTTCCGAAATTTTCTCTGCGCTGAATCTCAATTCTGTCGCCGCTCTTTCTTGTCCCTCGCTACTCCTTCATTTACTTCCCTACCATCAACTCAGTCCGCGAGTGAGAGCTGTTTTAGGTCTCATTTTTCAGTTTAAATTCGTTAGTTTCCCACTCATGTGCGCATGTGTGATTAGCCGCCGCAGTTCATTGTCACCTCGTCGAGCTTAACTCCGAGTGTGTTTTCTGTTGTCCCAGTTTTGAGGCTTGTGATTTCTAATCCACCTTTTTTCAGATTCTTCCCTGTTCCCTGTTTACTTCCAGGTCCGCGTTTAGTTTCATCTTAACTTGTCTGTGTGTTTATTTTGTATTTATTCGATTACATTATTAAATTTAATCTTGTTTCGTGCCATCTGTCGACCAGTTTCCAATGACACTATCATGCTACTATAGCTGTGTTATACACATAAGTCACTACATGATGGTGTTGCACGCGTACGTCATTCATCAACGTGAGGACTTGTGTGTGTGTTGAAGGCAACCGTCCATAACCACACTTGGCTAGGGATAGTGTGAGGGCGGGCCAGCAGGGGGTCGTGGATGCCTAAATAATTCAAGTCCCCAATGGAAGAAACAAAAAAACAAAATCACACTGGTCAGCAAAAGACATACTGGGATTCTGGGTTCATGCATACCATGATCAACCAGAACTCAATTCACTTCGGGCAATGTTGGAGGAACTGTGAGCGTGTTCTTGGGGGTGTTTACAGGTGGTAGCAGATCTAGGAGAAAACTCCAGTCTGACATATCACCCAGCTTTGAGGACAGTTTGGCTCGGGTTAAAAAGATCAGTGGGACAAACTCATATGTGTCTGTCAGTCATTTTAGGTTTGCATTAGGGCACACCGTGGCCACATCACCTGCTGTCAGGAGAGAGGGTGGCTTTGGCCAGGAGATGGGATGACAAGGAAAGAATTTCAGAATCCACTCCTCACAAGGGTTTTGAACTATATATCCTCTTTGTTATGAAGGTTGCTAATGTCAAATATTTTAAATATCTAAGGTGAAATATATCTGCAGTGCAGTGACGTTCAACGAGAAAGCACAGAGGCGTACACCTTGGACTTGTGGCAATAAAAAGGATACTATAAGTGGGTTAAGCGGCCAGACGTTTCTCTACATTGATTCTTAACTTTAATTCCGGGGAGTTTAATCAAATCACTCTTTTTAGTTCAAGGTTGCTGTAGGGGTGAGATTCAGTGGTGGAGATCATCCGAATGGTAACCTGTTCCAATTATTGTAAATTCGTATTCTCGGAAGCTCTTTTTTTAAATGACCCACTACTATGACATAGATTCAGAGGAACCCTATGAGTCTTCCCGTAATGTGGCTGTTCAAAATCACTTTTCTTTTTAACTAAAGATTACTCAGAAGATCACATACTGCACTACAACAGCTCGCATTTGAAAGCAGCCCTCTGAACTAAATCTCCCCTTGTGCCTCTGCATGTACCTTCTGTTTTTTTTTTCCATTATTTGGAATTAAACCAATATTAAATGTAGAAAACCAACAGAATAACTTGTCTCTGCTGCCCAACTGTGTCACTGTACGGTATATGTGTCAAAACTGATTCGTGCTGATCCAAGAAGCTGATAATAAAATTTAGGACACGATAAGGTTTGCTGAAATTAGCCCTGCAACACTAACAAAATAAGTGCATTTCGAGTATAGTGTACTGCATCTGCTGGTCTACTTAGGCTGTCCATACGGATTACATTGTCATTAAATTGTGTTATCAAAATCATAAAAATCACACAGACTGTTTTCAATTCTGTTTTGAAAACTGACTGCATACACAGGAGACAATGATAAATACACCAAACATATAATAAAACTAATAATATTTGTGTTTGTATCATGGTATATACAGAATCTAATTCAATCTAAATGAAAAAAAAGTGTGCCTTTTAAATGTTACATACAAATGTGTACAAGCTACTGTGCATGGGATCATGGCTGCAGTCATGGAGGTGAGTAGGTGACATTGCATCAGTAAAAGAAAATACCAGGATCATTCATTCTTCTTTAAAAATACTGTTTTTTGTTTGTATGTTTATTTGCTTGTCAGGTTGAGAAAAAAATGATTCGATTCGTGCAACCAACATTTCATTTTTTTTCTATTTAAATTGTCCTATGATTTATTGTTGTTAAATAGATGTGACTTCATTGCATCACTGTATTCATTGTTTTTTGTTTGACAATCCTGTTTCTCACAGATGTTTAATGAGACTCTGCGTGTGGGGAAGATTTATTAACAATCTTCTCTTCAAGCTGTTCCACTGTTCCCCATGTGCAGTAAATCAACACAGCGCACACAATAAAACCCATGACAATTGACAATAAAAACAACAGTAATAATAATAACAATAATAACAATATAATAATAATAATAATAATAATACCCCCCACACACCCACATATATTAAAAAAAAAAGAAAAAAAAGGGAACGCAGCATTCAAAAAGTGATAGAGAAACAGTGTGGAATAAGCAAAAACCGACACGTTGAAGACCACCTCTATCACGTTTCCACTTCATTTTAATAATAATAATAACGCCAAGAGAGAAACTTCATGAATTCTTGCACCTTTTCACAATGTTGCTCGCGAAGTGAACAAAAACAATGACAAACACATGAGAGGGACTTGTGTCTTCACATGTATAAAGATCCGCGGACACATGAATGTGGTTTGATAGCCTCTCAACAAAAGCAGAAAGACTGTAAGTTGGAAATCAGGACGACAAAACATAAATGAAGTCTTTATTTTACGAGTATGTTTCTGTTCTCCTCTGGCAGGCAGCCACAGAGTCAGGGGACCTTGACTGAGAAGGTCCTGTCACCCCAAGATTTTATGTCTTGACTTTGAGGTTGAGATTCCTGGCTGTCTGTTCAGGGTCAGAATTTCTACAATGGGCCAGTTGAAGATGGGCTTTAAAACCACGGCTAACACACTCAGTGATATTTATTTAGTTAAACAACTAACCAATGTTAGTGGCAGCTGGCTCACTGTGTGGTTAGGAAAGGCAAATGCTCCTATTTATATGTCAGGACAAACAGGTGGCACAACCAACCAAAAAAGATGGATTGGCTGTTGGTGGGTAAATGGAAGAATGTGATGTCAAACTGGATGGGGCTGCTCTGCAAACCGTGCTGTAGCAGGTCTTCACCCTCGCTAGCCGATATGAATATTATCAAGGTGTAGACTAGACTGTGTTCAGAATATTGAAGTAGGACTGCTTGAGCCGTGGGTCAGTAATAATTGAGATATACACAGCGGTTTTGGGTTTGTGGTGGTTTATTGTGATCTGTTGCAAAGGGCAATGTGTGTGTGACTGTTGTCAGATGGTCTGAGAAGGATTGGAGTCAGTCAGGCTCTGACAACCTCCTACCCACAAGTAGAAGCTTACTGGGTCTTTGTTCAATAGCTCACCATCCATTTTCTCCAACAAGAGAGAGACCTTGCCATTTCCTCAGAGTAAACAACAGACCAACCATCTCCCAGAGGCTCAGCTGAGACCTCAGCTCACAGCAGCGTAATGGTGCACCCACACTTTCGAATAGGGAAATACAGCAGAGCCGCATCAATTCATTGGCATACATAAGACATGGAACATCAAGGTGCATCGAGGTACCATGCGGGGTAGTGAGTATGATCATACACGAAAGATTTGAGAGAACATTGTTTATTAACCGTTGGGGCGCCAGTGTTTCTTCACTGAAAATTCCACTTTGATATCACAAGGAAGGGTGGAGGGTTTGTGGGAGAAGTTTGGAAGCTCTTGTAACAGGAAATCACCGCTTCAGGTGTAGAACATAAGGAGCACAAACCTAATGGATCAACATGCAAAATCCTCTGTCATCAGCGTTGAATGTAAAACTCCACTTCCCAACATCTCGATGTGTGATGCCATCTAGGAAATGTCCTCGTGGTATATTGCCATCGCCTGTCTGTTACTGGCTGGGCATCGATATTCATAAATCATTCCCTATATCAGGGGTCACCAACATGGTGCCCATGGGCAGAGTAGCCCACAGACACCAAGGTAGTAGCCCACGAGCCATTAAAAAATAAATAAATAAACAATAATAATAATTTAAATGTTCATGTAATAACCATGTTATTATGTTTGATTTTCAGTTTTAGTTACTCCATTGGTAATTGTTTTGAAAACTAAATTGATGAGACAAGTATGACAAGTATTTGAGATGAATATCATTCACCATCCATTACATTATGTTATTATAGTGTATACTGAACCGACCCTTTGGGTCACACAGTGCCCTTGGAGTAGCTAATGGCTCCTAAAAGGTTGGGGATCCTTGCCCGAAATATTCATCCCACATACTCCATTATCCACAGTTTCCAACCTCATACAGTAGCATCTTACAGCTCACATTTCATTTCTTCTCTGCTGCCTTTACGCCGGTGTCATTGGTGCTGTGCAAATCAGTTGAATTTCGTGTCTGAGAGCCATGCAGTTCCAAGGCTAAACAAATGGCCATGCAACACTGAGCAAGTAAGAGAAAACTTATCAGAGGGAGAAAGAAAAGTAAAACCAGTAAAGATTTGAGGCATCCTCCAAGTTTAGGAAAGGCAAAATTTTCATGACACCTCTTTTGCTAGCTGTCGGTATTAAATAATATCCTCTGAGCCGATACAAATGTTCAAAAGCAGATGGTCTGACGCTAATCTGGATTTGAAGTTAATGCCTTAAGTCACGAAGGCAACACATACAACAGAGAGTTTTCATGACAAGTTCAAGGGAATCTGTGGGTGTCAGTGAAGATTCGAATGTGCTTTTCCCATCGCACTTATTCCTCCCTCACTCCCATCACTTTTCATTTTACTGAATCAACTTTTACTCTCCTGATTCACCAGCCGCCCAGAGGAGAGGGATAATTATTAACAATTAATATTTGTAATGATGTCGCCGTCCCTGGACATCCTTCCCTGTATCTCTGAGAAATGGATTTAGAATTCACTTTTTTAATTTACATTAGCCAATCAAACCCTGAACACATTGGTTCTCATTCCTCCAATGATTTGTCTCACGTATTAATAATTGACTGTTAGATATTCCACCACAGTGTCTTCACAGCGTTGAATATAATGGGATGACAGTTGATCTCAACCTGGTATCATTGCTGCACCGCTGTATAGTAAAGTATTTTGGAATAAAGTACTGACAAAAATAAAAATAAAAATAAAAATAAAAATAAAAATAAAAATAAAAATAAAAATAAAAATAAAAATAAAAATAAAAATAAAAAACAACAAAGCTGTTCACGAATTCAACAGTCTGCCGCCGAGGGGAAGAAGCTGTTCCTGTGACGGGAGGTTCTGGTCTGGATGGACCGTAGCCTCCTGCCAGACGGAAGAGGAACAAACAGTCCATGTCCACGGTGAGAAGGGTCGGCTGTGACCCGACCTGCACGTCTCTGGGTCCTAGAGGCATACAGGTCCTGAAGAGGTGGCAGGTTGCAACCCATCACCTTCTCAGCAGAATGTACGATGCGCTGCAGTCTGCTCTTGTCCCTGGAGGTGGCGCTGTTGTACCAGACAGTGATAGAGGAGGCGGGGAACTGAAGCATACAGAATACTTTCGCTTGTTGTAACATGGTGTTAGCCACTTTCTGAAAATCCTGGTCCTCATAAGGTAAATTTGCTGGTTTCATGAAACAGTGTTCTGTCTTTTAGAGCTCAGAAGGTGGCGCCCTGGGTGTAAAAAAAAAAAAAAAAAAAGCTGTGTGGTTTCATTGAAATAGTTATTCAGAGCCAAATACTTTTAAAGAGGGGATGCCATCCAGTTGGCTCTGAAAGTGAGCGACTGCTTCATGAAGCCTCACCAGACCATCTCTTCTAACAGGGTCGCGTGCTTGTACAATTCCATGAACCAGCACAAAAACTCATTTGGATCAGTGTTCTAAACATCAACAGCAAGTGTTGAAAAGTTTGCAAGAGGCAAATGTAAGGAACTATTTCACCTCAAAATGTGGCGTTAAGCACCAGCCATCAGTCCAGACAGAGGCATTTCATTATACCACATATTTGATGAGGAGCGTGACCAACAGTCCATGCCTGTGTTCAGCATCGAAGTACAGCTACTTCAGAAATAGGATGAATGGCTTAATGTTGTTTCAGGAGTAGGACGATATGATCCATCATTTCTTGCTCTAATAACTACTGTAGGTCAGAGAATCTCACAGTAAAGACTGGATGCTGCTGGATGAGTCAGGATGGTGGGTGAAGGTTGGAGCGACGGACGATGATGTAAGCCAGGGCAAAGACAGTGAGGAGCACTGAGTGGACAAAGATAGGGAGGATGAAACGGAGAGAATGAGCAGGGACAGACAAGTGGATCGATGCGGAGGAGGTACAGCACGATGTTTATGTAGAAAAGGCTAACACGCCATTTGGCTTTGATTTGCTACTGTATTCTTGGTTTTCTTTTCCGTCAAAAGACATTTAAGAGACTGCTTTCACTCAATTACAACTGTGGCGTATTGGAAACCATTTCTGCCATTCACTTTCATGGGCACTTGTTTCAATTAACTTTTTCTGTTTCATTTTCATAGCCTGTTCAGTTTTGGATACACTTCAGTGCAAATTTAATTCCATTTGAAATACCTATTCAACTGAAGCAAAGGAGACCAACAAGTACGCACACCGGAATGGAAGATAAAGCACAGTTCCTCTGCTCTTTTGTACCTCATTTGAATGTGTTTTACAATGTCTACTAACTACTGCACTCGATGGGATGGAGTCACACCTTTGTTGTTGCATGCTATCTTTAGGTCTGTCTGTCTGCCTATCCATTTCAATATAATTCCCTGCCTGTCATCCTATGTAGCTGGGTTTTAGCCCTTGTGAAAATGAAGCATATTCTACAATATGAATGTGTAATGGAAGATTACATTTATTTATTCATATAAATGCATCGCATTTTGTCATTTTATTTCAAATGTACACAATGTTAGCGTTTGCAGAGTCAAGTCGATACATGAGCCTTGACTGAAATTTACAAAGCGACTGTGCCTTATAAAGACATCACTCACCTTTTCAAAGGTCTACAGTGGTGAATCCAAAGTTGCTCCCTTCTTCTTCACAATTCAGTCCCCCCCTTCCCCGGCCCTCTCCTGTGGATTAGACAGGAGAGGGCAAAGTTTGAATATTTAGCATGCCTCTGCTGTGTTTTCCACCTATTTTTTTCATCAAGACATAATTGTGATAAATGATGCATGTAATCAGGCAATAAATAATGCTAGAATATGCAACCCCGAAAGTTAAACTGTGACCAGCATGTCTGTGTCCTTCGTCCCTTGTGGATAGCCACCATCTGGCTGTGGCGATTAAGACTGACCTGGATGCCAGACTCCTTAGTGCGCAAGAAAGAGCAACATAAAGTGTTTAAGAAGTGCATACCTGACCACATGGGCGCAACCTTGGCAGGAGTGTTAGGGGACGCATTACATATTCCAGACGTCCAAACCTAGAGGTTGAACTTGAGTCGATGCAAGCTCCCATCCGTGTGTAGTACATTAAGTCACAGCATGGCAGTAATACTGTATAAATATTTGAGACGTGACCTACAGCCCTCTAATTTGGGGACATTAATCTGACACATTTATGACGCCCATACATCCTGAATTCACTGTTGCAAATGTGTGTGTTGTGATAATACGGCGTGACAGGTGTTTGAAATTACAATGAGAAAACTTTGTCACAGCAACAGCCAGACAAGGTTCCTGATACAATAAGAAGGTCATTTCCTAGACTGTGGCATTTACATAGGGACTCACATATTTGAATTTCAGTTAGTCCATCGACTGACTAATAAAAAAAAAATATGACAATGAGTGCTTACATTACAAACAAGAGGTGGCTGTTATTATTCTGCTTTTGAAGTGGAAATACCCAGTGAAATAACGAAAAACGTTTGACATGGAATCTAACTTCAAGCTAGAGATCTTAAGGAGCGACATCACATGGCTTCACCCTTTCCCCAAAATGCTTTCTTTCATTAGCTTGAAGTGCTGCCAACAGCATTGGGATATGCTTGGAAGGAAAACATGATTCAGTCAAAAGCCGACGGCATCAACTTGCAATGCAGACAGCTGACTTCAACATCGCTCTGCAGAAGTCCACATGACAATGTCGATATTTGATGCCTGGAAATCTATAAATTGACAATAAAGGCACTGGGACAGTGCATACCTCTGCCCAGCCTCTCTTTTATATCCACACTGTGACTTTCAGTTTTACCCAGTATCAAATTGCTACCTGTGTTTCATCATCATATTTCCTGGCATATATTCCAAGAGCTATTTGGTCAAATGGGAAAAAGATGGTGCTAGCACAAAACATAGGAGACTTAAAAAAAGAAGCTGCATAAATTGGAAACTTGGTATATCTACATTTTACCACCATAGTGACATGAACCAATTTTACAGTGAGTTCATTGTGTTCATTGTGTTTTATAAAAATGTCCGGTCTGTGCTGTTTCAGCTGCCCCATTGAATATCAATAGGGGGCACTGCAGAATGTTCGTAAATCCAAACAATTCTACAACCAAAATCCAATTGCTTCTCAGTGAGCTTGTTCATAAGCAGCCCTAATAGTTCAGTTGTAATCCGATCTGGAGTTATTCTACATTCAAGAAAACAAACGAAGGCAGTGCCCCAATCCATGACCTGTTCTGCTCAATGATTATCAGAGGTAAAAACTGACAGTTCATCAGTGTAACATGTTAATATTATCCACCTGGATTCATTACAAAACAACTGTGATTTTGAAGAGTTCAGATGACTAAGAGCAATGGCAGAAAGTCGACCTTGGTTCAAGTGGTAGCGATTCTGTTCAACCTTGAAGTTGCTTTTAGCATCGCTCTCAATAAACCCAGTGGCTTATTCATCCATTTATTTTTTTGTTATTCTATTCCACATAACCACAAGCGTAGCGCAACATCTGACACACAGAGTAACACCTTTTAACAGCCATTTATTCCGGTGCAGGTTTGTTGTACCTGAGGCAGAACTGTACAAACCAAATGAAAAATAGATACAACACTACCTTGTTGGCAGCCAGTTGTGAAAACTTGCAACACATCCTCACTCACAATATATTGACAATAGGAAAGTGGACTTTTGCAGCCTATTCTCACGCCGAAGGCGGCTGCCTTCAGCGCGGCATATTGACGCATTCGATTTTCAATTGAAGTATGTGATCTGCTTTCCACAGTCACAACACTTACAACAAGCAGTCAATGGAAGTTGAATGTGGGCTATTGTGATAGTTGTACATTTTCTACACTCAAATAAAAATAACTATTATATTGTCCGTATTAGTTGGCAGTATTCCATGAGGACTCTCAAAAAACACGGCAAATGGTATTCTCCAGATGTCATTTCAGAATTTATAAAACGCCCAGCAAATTTGATGGATACATGCCTGATGGAGTTTGGCTGTGGATTCGTTGCCATCATGTTGGTGGATCAATGGCCTGGATTTCAGAGCTCAGAATCCCCTGTCATCACCATGAATGTGACACAGTGGCAGCTCTTTGCATCCATCCATCCTGTATTGAAAAGGGGTGGTTTTTGCCACAGCGGTGTTTCCAGAAACAGGACAAATTTAGGGACCAGAGGTCACTTTGACATGTGGTTAAGTGCTTAAGCAGGTCCATCTTCCTTTTTCAGTTTCTTTAGAAACGTGCTCATTACCATTTTCTCCATAATAGTGTCTGCGTTATGTCAGCGCTTTTGTTGTGTTACCTTAAACTGAATTTTATTCTGATTTGGACAGTAAAAAAGCGGGGTCGTATGTGTACGATTGAAGGAAGTGGCAGATGGTTTTGTTTTGCTTTGTTCTGTTTTTTCAACTGGAGCAATGAATTCTAAATAACCAAATGAGTAAGTTGCACTCCCATCTTTAATGTACAGGTTTGATACTAGGTGTGTTTTATATTTCATCCATTGCGACAGCATTTTGTCAGATATATCCAATTCAATAAACTACATGCCCAGAGCATTAAAAAAAATATGAAACTCACTGTTGAATATATATGTTGAAAACAAAAAATAAAATAAAAGAAGCATGGATGTTTTGAATATGTTGCAGCTCGACCTTGGTTCAGCCCTCAAATGAAAGTCGATTGAATTTGGCACAAGTGTTCAAGACTAATTAGTGAAGAAAGAACTCACATAACATATGGCGGAAATGACAAAGCAGCTTGTGAACGTCTGCCACCCTCCAGTGTGCAAGGTCTGGGAGAGTGCTGGGCTCTGCTACATCTATCGCAAATGGATGCGGACGGAACACAAGCACGGGTGCATTTACTCATCATTTGAAACTAACTTGAAATCTTACAGATTGAGGGCTTGAAACCATTGAGCCCAAAGATTGCCATACATGTTTTTTGCTTGTTTATTTATTTATTTTAACTTTGTCAACATTATGTCTGCCTCAACATTCAGTACCAAGCAATTGTGTTATGAACTTAGTTTTGCGCTGACCGCCAGCTGAAGCGCTATCAGAGCAAATCTCATGGACATTAAACCGTGTTGACTCAGAGTGAGCAGAGGATAAATGTTAAGTCTCTCTCAAACTACATCATGCTCTTTTAGTGGAGAAAGTTGGAGTGGATCAGCAGATGAAGTTTATCAAAAGTTTCACTGTGGAGAGATGTCCGTATTTGCTTTTTTTTATGTGGTGTGCATAATTCAGAAGGTTTTCTTGTGCGAGCAAATACGATCGGACGTGTTCCGAACAAAGGGAAAAGTATCTACAATATGTGATATACTTTAACAATGATGGTCAGACACATATCTCATATTAGTTGCGAGGTGGATAATATCCTTTCCATGTGTTGTGAGCAGAACACCCCATCATGGCAAATATTTATCAGATTGAAATATGTCGAGCCAAATGAATCAACCAACAATTAATAATTTCCTTCAAGTATGTTCCACCTGATATACCTTGCATCTAGAAATACATTTGAATGATGCAAATATATGGAGATGTATGATGACAAGAAATAAAGCAAGACTTTTAAAAAGTGTTATGTCAGATTACAGTCATGTCAACAATGTGAATGGCTTCATATTTTCATTGTCAAATCTTGTTACCGTTTGAGGTTGCACATTAAAAAAGATCACGACACTCACGTCAAAAGGATGAAAAACAAGAGATTGAAGGAATTATGTTTTGACTTGACAGTTCAAATGTATAGAAAACCCAAAGACGGCAGATGGACTGCTAAGGCTTCATGAAGCAGTGTCCTCAGTTTTAAGGTGCATTTATGTGCAACGTTATGTACGGACCAGACACGGATGGCGCCGCCTGTCTGTGCCCTGGGTTTATTTCGGGGGCAGTGTTGCTGTTACTACCAGTAATGTAGCTCTCATGAGCCATGGAGAAGACATAACAACAGCAGAAATTCTTCATCCTCCAGTTGCGATATACGTATTAAACAACCTCAATCACCACCACCTCTCTCTGTTTTCCTCTTTTGTGTAAGAGGTGCATTGTCACCGTCGCCATGTTGGTTTTGTAGTTTGTCGTTGCCATGAATGACTGACTCTGGGCCGCGCCCCCCTGACGGATCATACTGGCAAACAACAATATTGCCGTAAAAAAAACATCAAAGCATGTGGTCAGCGACAGTGATATTTGAAATAGAGGGGTACATTTGCATGGGGTCAGAAGGTGGTGCTCTCAGTTTAATGTGAGGTTTTCATTGAAATAGCCGTTAGAAGCAAAAGACTTTACAGCAGCGTGTGCCATCTAGTGGGCTCTGAAAGTGGGACGCTGTTTCATGAATCCTCACCAAACCAATGACTTACAGAGGATAAAGACAAATGTGTGGTCATTGTGCTTCAGGTGACATTGATCTGGTGAATTTGCTGTGTTGAATGAATCAATGAAACTGCTTTGTGAACATTATATGACAAAGTTTGCCACACCAATATTTCAACCCGTTGGACAATGACTTACAGTGAGCAGGTAGTAGATACTCGGGTTAAGGATGAATTGTGGAAATAAAATGAACATTGAGCTTGAATAAACAAGATCCAATGATGAAGGCTGAAGTCCTGTTGAAGCTTATTCGATTTATGTATTAAAAAAAACAAAATGATTGACTGATTTCCATTGTAGGGGCAGTAAAAATGTTCAAAGTAAAAAGATGTTTCCTTCGTCTTGTGGCAAAACGTTTTTCTTTCTGAATTGAATGCCAGAATGCTTAAATCTTCATGTTTCACAAGTTTCAACTCTGATCTTTGAGAAAACAAATATTGCTTTGACTTTACAAAGTTGAAAAACAAAAATAGAAATGTAAATCGCCCTTACAGTTTCCATCAAGCCATCTCCTCAGGTCAGTGTGAAGAACTGAGAGGAAGCCTGGATCCTGCTGTGGTCGGAGCTAATGATGTCAACACTGAGGGGACCTCCTGTCGGAGTGGGCTACTGTGATGACAGGAGACATCAGCAAGGACCTGCCGCTTTTTCAGATTACGAGTCAGATTGGATGCAGCTACATGCTGCGGGAAATAGTTGAATCTTTGTATCACAGCACCTCAGTTCTTCTTTCTTTCCCATCCTGAGAGCAGATGAGCACTCGGGGCTGGTTTTCCTTTAGAAGCTAAAGAACGCTCTTCATGATACTGTCCAAGGCCAATCGACCATGAAGGTACTGTATGGAAAACGGTGGACGGAAATAATGATCAGAACACTATTTAGTTTTCCATATCATGCTGACCTGCCAGAAGTATAATGTCATGAGGTATCGCTGTGGGAAGATTTATCGCATGTGTGAATGAAAGCCTTGGTCTTTGCACTGGGGCCTATCCATGTGGGGGGGCTAAGTTACGATGTAAAATGAAGCCAATGAAGCCAACTCAGGACCTCAGACATTGCATCTTAAAACAGGGTTTGTTGAAAACTAAGAAATATATTTTATATATATGTAAAGAAATAAACTAATAATAATAACAAGGATACAAAAAATGGAAAATGTTCTATTCACTTTCATCTCTTTAAAATACCACGGTTAAAAACATGGTTAAAAAAATAAAAATAAAATAAACATTTTATAGTTTTTATATATGGTTTGATATTCATATTCATGTCCTCCTCCAAGCCAGTTGATGTTATCGCCATGAATTGCATATCATCACTTTATCAGTCAATAGTTATGCGCGCATTGTTGTACACAAAAACTTGTAAGTCAGTCCTATATTAGCTTCTTGTAGGACATATGAGATGCAATAGTTAGTGTAACAGTATCCTGAAAACAGTGCTACTTTTTTTTCAAACGTTCAGATTGGAAATAGGTATATGAAATATAACAATTAAAAGCAACCAGCACATCCGATATGAGCATCGTACGAGAGACAAATCTTTGAGAAATAGAGCCTAAAATAGCCATGGAGGGGAAGAATTTATTAGCTGAAACCCTGGAGGAGACTAATAGAGCCTACGTAATTTTTCAATGGAGATAATTCATTTTACAAATGATTCAACTGTCTCACTGATTCAAATATAGTTCCTTATGACAAATCCAATCAAATGGTACTTTGCAGTTAAACACTGGATATAATGCCCTGATAAAAAATTTAAACTCAAGAGATTCTTTTCCTCAATTTATGCATTCATCTTAGCCACCAAATATGGAAGCATAATCGAATTACAAGTGGAAAAGAATTATTCACAAGTGCTGGTGTGCAGGGTTTTAGATTTGATGGGAATTTGAAGATTTCTTTCACCATTTTCACTCCAACATTCGCGCAGAAATGGTAGCAAAAGACATGGATAAGACCAAAAATACAAAGTCAACATCCGAAGAGCGAATGTTGACATGGATAAATTGTGATAAAGGAAGGTCCCCAGTCCCAAGCAAAAGCTAATCTTCATTCACACCAGGCTTTTCCCATTAAGAGCAGATTTCATTAGTGACTTTGAAGGAAAACCTCCCAGGCAGCATTGTGATTGATGGGGCAGCAGCAGAGATTCTTGTTTTTCATAGGTTTAAATATTTACCTGGCAAAGTTATTCATCATATAGGCGCCTTTAAAAAGTCCACCCGCATTATAAATGACAGCAATAGATATGCAATATCTATCAATGTATTTAAAACCTTTGGAAATTCTCTTTTAATTTTCCTAAAGTTGGGAGAGCAAAAGTGACAGTTCTGTGCCACGAACACGTACAATAGTATCGCAGCTATTAATTCACAGGTTGCGCTCGAATGGTGGATAAAAATGGGCAAACCCAAAGTCTCAGCTGTAGTGACAAAAGGACATTCAGGGACATGGCGACAAGTCAAGAGATCCTGAATGCTCCCTGATGGATATCGCCTTCCAAGCAGATCCCATTGGACAACAATGATCCGACCACAGAACGGTAACAAATATGCTCATCAGGGATTCGGTCACTGTGACCTGTGAGCTCAGTGACCTGCATCAAGGTCACGGTGTGAAGGTTTTTTCCATTAAGTCTGTTTGGTCCTTAAATAGACAGAGACATCAATCAATTTGTGCCTTGAGGTTTGTTTTATTTCAAAAACAAAGAAAATGTGGTACTTTACTTCATTTGATATTGGGGCATTATTATTATTATTATTATTATTATTATTATTATTATTATTATTATTATTATTATTATTATTATTATTATTAATAATAATAATAATAATAATAATAACAATAATAATAACAATAACAATAACAATACTTTATTTAGTTATTATTATTTATCTATTTATTTATGCATTATTATTATTATTATTATAGTGATGAGGGTTAGCGACATCAGACTTAAGCAACCTGTTTATAAAGAGCTGTTGCACTGCGCCACATGCAGACGATTTAGAGTCACCAATTGACCTCTGTACCTGTGTGTACTGAGGGAGGACACCCACAGCACTGAGAGAACACATGATCTCCACAGAGAGCAGTCACAGTTTTGCTCAAAATCCAGCGCTGCCTCACACGGGATTCAAATTGAGGGCGTCCTCGCACTATGGTTGCGCTAAGCAAGTGTGCTGCCCGCTGCATTTCGAAAGCTAAACATAGCATACAGTAAATTGTGACGAAAAAATAAAAATGAACTGCGACTACGCACTATGAATTTTAAACGGTTTTTCAGTCTGGTCGAAAAAGAAGTTTCAATTCAGCACTTGACACGGCAGTTACCACAGAAATCTTGCGAGACATGCTTCCAGATTGTTGTTTTCCCCATCTCCAAACGTCTTACTGAGAGCCTGCAAATGCAGACAAGCTCTTCTAAATATCTGTCACAAAGGCATGGGCCTTCCGATTCACTTGCAATTCTGTGCAGAGACGCGAGCACAACTGACATGTGTATAAGACTTCACCATTTTATCAGTCTGACATTTCTTATTGAACTGGTACAAATGGCATTTCCCCAGACAACTTGTTAACTTTTAAAGGTTGATAGATTCAATACAGGCCCACCTCAAATAAGCAGTGGATCACTCTGAAAAACAAAGGCTGGCAATAAGCTTCTTTCGACCAGGGGATGAGATGTGCAAGTTTGAGCAGCAAAATGTGAACGCTATTTATAAAGTGGCACAGAGCATATTGATCCAGGGGCATTCATCGGAAGGAAGACCCTAATTTGACGCCCCCCACTGCTGTCGAAGCTTTACCCTGTCACCATGAATCCGCAGGCTCCTTTGTTAACGGTTTCATTCCCACGTGTCAATTTGCTCTGTTAAAAAAAAGAAGAAAAAAAAAAAAGTGGCACCGTGAATTCCCAAATAAAGTTCCTTGCAGGGAGGGCACATTTACTTTATTATATTGTCTGAATGATTAGCATTGAAATAATTTACCCCTCGAGAACACATTTGCCATGATTACAATTTTATGGTTATGCAGAGACTGCGACTATTAGAGGAGACATTCAAAGTCATTCTCCTCCTGGTTTCAAGGTCTCCCTGTGTACATTACCACGAGTATGTAGAGCTGTTAGGAGCGCAGAAATGATTGCAAACCACAGGTCACAACAAGGTCACCTGAGGAGAGTAAGGATTGACTCTCTCTTTTCCACAGGGAATGATAGTCCCACACTGAGATAACTAGTCTGTTAGTATCAAGTTTTTTATGCCGTGAAAGGTCGGGAAGATGAATAAATCACTTTAACATGAAGGCATCGTTTTTGTTTATATTACATTGTCATTATTATGAAACAGGAAAATGTAATCTCGCAGCAACATGGTATCCTGAAAATGTGTTATTTGGTTATACCTACATATTCTTTGGATTTTATTCTCTGTATAAATCATTAATATTGGCGGAACTTTCCAAGAGGCGAATATCTTGGAAACTGTGTGTAAAACAACGTGATTTCAAGGCACTTTTCTTCAAAGCATTTTAAAACAATCATTTTGAATTCTTCATGTTTACTGTACAAAATATATTTTAAAATGAGCATCACTCATCAAAAGAATCCAATTTAAAAGTGGAAATAGGGCCAATGGGGTTGTACAAACAGATTGCATTTAGGATTTTACAAGTCATGAATGGTGAAAAAGATGCAATATTGTTACTTTAGCTATTACTTTGTGATGACGAATTTTGTCATAAATATAGGGCAAAAGTCCACATGTGGCCAACAGTCTGGGTTAGTGATGGACTGGTGAGGCTTCATGAAACAGCGTCCTCACTGTCAGAGCCCACTAGGAGGCAGTTTCCACTCTAAAATAATGTGGTTAAAATTACTATTTCAAGGAAACCTTACATCATTTTTAAACCAACAGCACCTCCCTCTGAGCTCCAAAAAGGAGCACAGTGTTTCATGAGGCCTCATCAGCCCTTCACCAGTAGCAGCAGTATGAACGAGTCAAGGTGGTAATAGTTGTTTGATGTCACGCATTACCGATAGTAATAGCAATTGCAGATGTTGTGTTGTATTATAAAACATTTTAGTCGCAGTTGTGGTCATATTTCTCATCAAAAAATTAGCTGCCAGTGCTGGAATTGATATTGAGGTACATGGTTGTTACTTATATTGCGCTTTTGTGCTGTATGCTAATACACGGTTGGGCGTAGGTTGAATGGCATCCAAAATAGCCGACACAAGATTTACAGGTACTACTGTAGTGGTAGATGGCAATGTGAGAGTGAGATGCTGGGATACTGTGCTAGCGTAACTGTCGTATGCGATGCTGGCTGGCTGCCATAATTGTCGTACGTAGGTCGTAAGTACGGGTGGATGTAAGTCGAGCAGGTCGTAAGTCGGATGTTGCTTGTATTTTGAAAAAAGCCTGGATCACAATCCATTTTAAGGAAGTTGAAAATCCTCCCTTAAAGGATTAGGATTAGTGAAATACATAGCAAAGAAAGGATTCCGTCGATTCCTGTTGCATTTCGGTCTGACAAACTTGAATGGAAAAGAGGCACCAGCAATGTCAGTGAACAATGTGTAGTGGTAAATATCAGAGGAATATATTTAAATAGAGTGCAATTAAATGTTGAAACTTAAAAAATCAGGTAAATAAAATCAGCTGTTTTATGGAGTCTCGTGGACTGATGAATGAATGAAACAGTGTCCTCAGTTTCACAGCTCAGAATAATGTTAGGTTTAATTTAAATGGTTGTTAGATGCCAACAAAATGCAGTGCTGAACAGGCCTTCTGCTGGGCTCAGAGAGGGAGGTGGCTGTTTCATGAAGCCTCGCCAGTGACATAAACATTAATAATCACATAATGTCATGTTTAAACACCAATTCATATGGCATGCAGTAAACATTGCCAGTGTGGACCTCGCATGGGGAAAAAAGAGACTCAGTCTCATGAGAATAATAGAGACTCAATCCTGAACTCCAACATTTTTTTTTTCGTCAATATCGTTCGAATCCACAGCAGAAGAATACTTTCAATCATTGGATCAAAATGTGTATACAGTTTATACGTTCTGATATCATGAGAATGGTTGACGCCGTGATGGTTAAACAAGGCCAAACGTTTTATTATGAGTCTTCTTGATGGTTACCGTACAGTAATATCAAAATAAATAGATACATTTGGCACACTGCCGTCGACTGACCGCGAGCTACAGAAATTATACAAGAACATGTCAGTATAGCTTTGCCACCCACTGGATTTAAATTACTGCTTCATCTTTAGGCATGACAAACACAATATACTGTATCAGGGCTTGGCCTGTTCGCAAAGGAGGAAAAACTGTTTCTGCAAATGTACTGATAACTGTGACAGATTTAGTGTTAGTGAGTTTAAGGGTGAGAATCGCAGTATTGCTCTTTCACCGATTTTTTACTTTCCATGTTTTTTTTTCTTTCTTTCTTCTTCACCTCTGCCAGCTTTCTTGAGAAAGAACCTACGCACTTTTCTACGGAGATAACTCAAGGCATGAGAGACCCATTTGACTGCTCTGCACCTCCGCCATATTGACTGGTGTTTCCCTATGTAAACATTGACCCAGGCTTTTCACTGATTTCCACCATCGTGGCACACATGGCCACAGCAAAATGGAGGCCACCATGCCTTCAGAACTATGATCTTTTTCAAGATGGAATCTTGTGTGATCACTCGTGATAAAACGAAGCGGAAACATCGGAACATACAGAACTCATGGAGGTGGACAAGATCATGCTGGCTTTGATCTTGTTTTTAACTGAAAAATCCAGGGACATAATAGTGCGATGGTACAATTTTGATACTCCTCTCTGCCCAGTGCTGTCGGATTGTGCAGCAGTAAAACCTGATGAGACTGACTGTCCATTGTTGACTGTCAACCACTTATTTATTTATTCATACTTTTATTTTTCAAATGTAATTTATCATTATCTATGCATTGTCTATTTACTTATAACTACTTATGTTTTATTTATTTATTTTGTCATGATATATCTTTACATATGATTGGAGTGGATTTGTGTATTTGTCTTGTGCCGTTTGATCGCTTGTTACGTCCCTTTTTTTTATTCAGATGCTTTGTGGACGTCTTTGTGTCAGTGTCTTTGTCTAATCTAATAACACTGAAATGATAGCAGCGTGTCCACTGCTGTTGGAACTAAAGAAAAAAAGGCCCGGTTGAAGTCGATCATGGGTCACGTACCAATGTCATCATGTCATCCTGGCCAAAAAACCGACGCTGACACACACACAAAAAGCTACAGCACTTCCAGGGAGGGGTAACACATACCGGTTGACCTCCCACTGTGTAGCGCCGGGCACAGCAAGTTAAAAGCAGTACAGAACCCTGCTTGGGCAAGCAGTTATCCAACCCACTATGGCTTGAAATCCTTTTCTCAGTGGGTTTACACCATTCTTCATTTACCCACTGGGTAGTTTCCTTTGAAAGACAAACAAGTAATGATATAATCCTGCCCACACTTGAAGCCAACCGATGAACCTGGAGTGTAATAATTGAAGGACAAAAGAAGGGCAATGACGTAGATTTATTTTTTTTTCTCCGAATTATCACATACATTGGATTGCAGGAAGAATGAAACATTATTAA